>NC_056745.1:112340332-112415332 GCF_019279795.1 Protopterus annectens
TTGATTGTTTATTCCCTCAAGAAGTGCAGTTATTTCCTTGTCCAGATGAGAGCTCCCTTTATTACATTTTTTTGTCTGCGTGGTCTAGGTTGAACAAGAAATTTAGTTCTGCAGCTTTTCTTAAACTCTTAAATAAATATTATCAGCTGCACCACAAAATGTCTCCGATGTTTCCATCCCAAAAGGCAATCTTAGTGCAGTCTGGATTACAAGATTCTCTAGCATCTTTACATGTAGGGAAAAAGCTAAATACCTCTACCTTTGTCTTCCAAGGTAGTGGCAGAGATTTTGAGAGATGTGCTTAGGTTCCTGTAACACGAATTTGCACGAGTACTTTAGTACTGGGAGGTTTGCTTAGGTCAATGCACTTCGGTGTTAGGGTGCTCCAGAGATGAGGCTGTTCAGAGATGAGGCCAACTACAAAGGCCTTTTTCATTTAGGTTCCTACTCATTCAATACTGCAGCAAGACTTTATCTACTTCCTAGGGCTGAGTCTGTAGTGGTCCAGCCTTTGGTGAGAGCAGAGGTTTTCTAATGACAGCAATCCTGACTTTGGTTTCAGTGATGGAGTGGAGTGCATTTTTTGATTTGCTGTCTTTGTTGGGGGCGTGAGCTGCATTCTGATTGGTTGTAGTGTAGCACCTTTAAATAGCAGCATGTTTGCTCAGTTTGGTGAGTTGCTGAGCTTTTCATCCTGTTAATTTACCAACACAACAGCCTAATCTTTACCATGTAAAACAATTTCGTCATCCATGTTGTAGGCAATGTACATTTTACTGCCTTCGTTCCAAGTTAGTCGCACTAACATGATTTTACTAATTCCTTATTACATACACAGCAGTCATTGTCTGTGTAACTTATTAACAGCACTTGACAGTTCTGGACACCTTGCTTACTTGAAACTATCACTGTTCTTTTGACCGTAATGTTGTCAAGTATAAATAATAATGCATCGTTGCATCTTGTTGCTGTTATATTGTTCAGTACTGACAATATCCAAGGTAGTACTGTGGTGTTGCTAGTTACTGATACTAGGTTGATGTAAACCAAATTAACTTGTCTTACTGATTGCAGTTTAATCATTGGTGAGGTTGCATTTCTGCACTGCTACTGCAACTAAAGTGACTGCTGTACAGATACTGCAGTAGACAGTACTGCATTACCTATTTGATATATTTATTACTTGACGGACTGTTCTCCTGATATTGCATTGACACTATTTGCTTTACAGTTACTACACTTGGGAACTATAAATTTAGATTAACTGTAGCTACTGTTGTACAGATGTGTGACCCAGGTCTTTTAGGTTGGTTCTCTGATGTTCACTGTTGTAACTAGTTGGGTAAAAACCTTATTAACTTAATAGGAAAAGCTGATGTAAATTTGCGTTTTGCTTCAACATGTTTGTCACTTGTACACTTTTTTCCACAGGTCAGTACTATAGTAGTGATAGCTCATACTTTTGTATCTTTTAGCCACATCCCATATTGGCACCTTTTTCTGGTCCAATCCTTTATCTGTCCCCATTTCTAACACTAAGAATTAAGTTATTAAGCTGTCCTGCTTTCTCATGTCTTATGTCTACAGTGGTTATTACGGAATCTTGTTCTGCATCCAGCCTGATAGCACTAAGTATTTTTGGAGGCAGTGTACTAAATTCCTTTTACTTACCAGAACATAGTTTCCTTATCACAGTGATTCAGTGTGTGAGAAGTGCAAGTATTTACTGAACTTGGAGGCTTATCTCATCACAAAACATTCAGTAACACACATAGGCCCTCTTCTATACCAGTTTATGTGAAGGCTGCTCTGCGACCACTGCCTAAGCCTCCCTCAATAAGGACTAAGAAACCCTAGCTGTTAGTTCACACAGCAACACATGAACTTCACCTTGCACACTGCAAGTCAGTACACGTACCTCTAAGAGTTATAATAGTTCAGACTCCAGGCAGATAAGGCCAAAATAAATTGCATCTAAACACGGTAGTGCTTTAGTAATAGGTGACTAGTGTCAGGAATATGGACAGCAGTTTTCGCCGAGTTGGATAAAAAAGGTTGATAGCTGTCTTTCTAGAGCCAGGATCTAGGATACAACAAGGGCTGTAATCAAAAGTGACCCTCGTGGGCGAATGACCTTGGGCACCCTACTCAGAGGAACATGCAGAAGGGTATGACTGAGTTTGCTGTTTCTGTTCAATGTAGGAAAGATGCAGGTCTTCGGTGGTATTTTGCAATCACCAAGAATTGCATTGAATTTTAAATACCAGATAATTGGGTTTAATAATTGACTAAGTAGCTGGTGTCATTCTAGAGGGATCCATTTTGTGTCCGGTTAGGATAAAATGGCTGTCAAGCCTTCCTGCTTTGCCAGGGATGGTCTGTACCTCTTATCAAGGCTTTTTAAAATCTATGTGAAAGCTTTTGTAGGCAGAATCCTATGCCTTAACTCTGTCACCTCCATGTAATATTCAGATGTTGATTATACTGTTCACTGCTTCACTAACCTTTAGCCATATGGGTTATATCCTGCAAAGGATACAACAGCCAACCAGCTTCCAAGTTGAGCTGACCAAAAAACTAGCTTGGGAGCAAGGCCTTCAGAGCTTTACTGCTGCCAAAAATCACACTCCTCTGAGGGTTTCAAGGATAAACTGTTTGCTTGTGCTGTTGCTTTGCTGGGCAGATATGTTCTCTTTGGGGAGAAAACTCTTCCATTTAATAATTTTATTATTGATACTTTTCTTTTCAGGAAAGTTATTTTGTAGGTAGGAGTTCGTGTTTTAGCAGACTGTCATGAGACTGTACTGTACTTTTAAACAGGAGCACTGTATTTTTCCCCATCGGTTTTAAAAGTTGTTAAATTTACTGAAAAACATTTTCTTCTGTGGATGAATTGTGTTTAAACACTTTGCTAGCCCAACAAAGTAAAATAAATAGCCTCTTTATTGTGCTTTTAAAAAAAGTGACTTTAAAGACTTTATTGTTACCAGCATTTGCTGCTCATTCTCCCCAGGAAAGAGGCACCATTTTTGGCTTGCACATGAAAAAAATCCGCCAGTCTCTTGGTCGGTCCTTCTTCTAGCCACAAAAAGAAAACATTAAGCAAACTGCCTTTGCAATCACAGCAGGCTAGTAGTTTGCTTCAACAACAGGTTGGGGGACTGTAGTGTGGCCATTAGATATACCTCAAGACTTGCTCCTATTTTACCTTCCATGTCTTTGGTTTAGCACCTATAGTCAGTATGGATCAGGGGTTAGCCACGTCCTCTGTGGCTGTTGGGGTCCCCTAAGTGGGCAAGGGAGAGCCAGCCTTTTCAGTCCTGGGAGTGGCTTCCCTGTTGCTGCTGCTGCTGCCAGTAATATTACTGTTGATCCAATTTTTCCTGTCTAAAAGAAACTGAAAACAATTAAACATGTATTTACACCTCTTAAAATTTCATTGGATAGGAGTAGTTGACTTGGTCTGGCTCAGTGTTTAATTTGGGCTATTGATCCTTCTTGGAAAGTACTTTCTGGTAAAAGAAAAATGTATTCCTCTTTTCCTGAAGAGAATAAAGATTCTGAATCTGAACAGGAAGACTTAGGGGACAGATGGAGGTACTTTTTGTCAGATTATGTATTCAGACCCTGAGAAGAGCTCAGTTTCTGAATATCCATGTGGAGGTTTTCTTTTTCTGTGACTGTTTCTAGAATATGCCAGTGTTTTTAGTGGGAGCACTGGTTCTTGTTTTTTGGGGGAAAATTTTTATTTTGTTTATGTACATCTAAGAAATACAATAAAACAATCATGGATAAAGTGATTATCAGTATTTGTTTAAAAGGTTTTCTGATTTTGCCATCTATTTTTTTAATGAGTAATGTTATGAGTTCTAAAACAAATAGTTTGCAGTTCTGTTTTACAAACAATTTTTGCTAAATTAATAAAATATTTAAACATCAAATCTTGTATACTTTTCCCGTTCAAAGTAATAGCTTTTCTGGCAATTGCAAGAATTGACCAGAGTAACTGAATCTGAGATTTAGGTATTACATTAGGTATAGGAACATTGAATAAGATTAATGAGTTAAAAATATGACAGTTATCAGACCATAAAGCACTTACAAAATATCTGAAGTCTTTTTCCAGTATTGAACAACATTTCTACATTTAATGAACATGAGAACCCAGTCGGCCTCTAGTAATTCATCACATTTCCAACATTTACGTTGACTGTTTTTGAGTATAAGATTTATTTTATGTGGAGTATAGAAACAACTGTGCATAAATTTCCATGTATACCATCTCCAATATAATGAAAAAGAGGTACCATACGAAGAATTCAATAACTTTTTTTGGATTCATCAGATATTTGTTCTCCATTAATCTTTACATAGTAATTCCAAAAATCTGAGTCAAACTTTAATGTGTTTTCTCTTAGTATCTTATAGATATGTGAGATACTTAATTTTTGATTATCTGCCTTTTCAAGACACCTAATAAAAAGCTGAATCAAGCTAGGTATAGATTCAGTCTCTAAGTTGATTGATACTCTTATTTTGTTTTCTATAAACTGCTGTAATTGTATAAACAGTCTTGACCATTATTAAAACTACATAAAAGAGATTAGTGGTTTAATACTCTTATTTTCAATACACTGATGCCAGAATATCAAGTTATTTTCCTTTAATTTTTACTTCGCATTGATGTAAGAATCTAGGCAATCAGGGGAGTATGCTCCACGGAGTATAAGAAATTGTAATTACAACATTAAACAATTTCTATCAATTATATATTTAAAGTTATTAAATATTTGATGCCATAAGAAAAATTATCAAACTTCTTATTAAATAAAATTCATTTAAAGACAATGAACTCTTTTTATTCCGGGTCTACTTTATTCCCACAAAAGCTGAATCGGTCGAATACAATTCGCTTGACACATAATGACCGAAACACGAGTACGTCGAATGCACTAAACCACAAAAGTGGAAATATCGAATTTGCATAGTTGGCCCATCTGCGGAATAGCTCCGTAAGGTAAGTGTGCGATAGTTAACGGACCTTAGGGTTAGGGTATGGGTTAAGGTAAGTGCATAGATAGGTAATGTATGTAAGGTTTAGTGTAGGGTTTTGTCAAGTGTATGTGTGTGGAATATTTAGTTTGTTTTGGTATAGCTCAGTAGGGTAAATGTGCGGTAGTTACGGACTTTAGGGTTAGGGAAGGGTTAAGGATAGTGCATAGATAGTTGTGTATGTAGGGTTTAGTGTAGGGTTAGAAGTAGGGTTTTGGTGCTTTACTTTAGGGTTAGAAGTAGGGTTTTGGTTAATGTGTGTTGTTTTTTACTGTGTTTCGGTAAGTAATATGTTGTGGGTGGTGGGGTTGGCCAACTATGAGAGATCGGAATTTCGAATTTCGCTGTTTAATGTGTTTGATGTATTTGCGTTTCGCTAGTTATGGTTTGCGCAAATTGTATTAGACTGATTCAGCTTTCACGGGAATAAAGTAGACCCACTTATTCCATATTGTTGCTTAAATTGATTTTGTGTAGTTCTGACATCAGTTATATTAATCTCATGTATTGTTTTCCAGCCAGATATATAGGTAGGTGTGATCCAGTGCAATATTACATTAATTATAACTGAATTGGAATAAAGATCTAAGCTAGGGAATGCTATCCCATTACTGTTCCAAGCTCTGATGTGCCATTTATATGCAATCCTAGGTTTTAAGTGGAACCATAAAAATTTATGGAATCTAATTTTTTAAATACGTTTTTGGGAGGGGGTAGTATCAGTGACTGTATATAAAACAAAATTTTAGGTAAAATTATCATTTTAATTAGAGAGCCTATCCTCCGTTGTGAAGAACATTTTATTCCATCTTTTGGTTAGTTCACTAACGGTGGTTATTACATTATTGTAGATTTAGTTTAACAGACTCCTTCCATGTACTCTTTATACTGACACCCAAATATTCTAATACATCATTCTCCCAATTAAACAGGCTAGTCTCTCTCTCAGGTTTTTGTTGATCTTTTTGTTAATTAGTAATGTTTTGGATTTATTATGCTTAAATTTAAGCCCTGAAATTCTTTCAAACTTGCTTAAGGTATTTATAACATCATGCAAAGAACCTTAATTATCACCCAGCGTTAACATATCATTAGCAAATAATTGTATTTTAGGACAGTAGTTCTTATTAATTTGAAAGCCTTTTATATTTTGCTTGTTTTTGATACATGTAGCAAAAGGTTCCATTAAAGAGCAAACAATAATGGTGACCAAGGACAACCTTGTGTAGTTCCCTTGAGGATTTCTAGTGGTGAGGATAGACATGATCTGATTTTCACATACGCTTGTGCCCCACTATAAATTTTCACTAATAAGTTGACAAAATCGTAGAATTCAAAACCAATCCGAATTCTTTGTAGATAAGACCAGCTAATAGAATCAAAAGCCTTTTCTCTGTCTAGGCTGATAACAGTTAGCATGCAAATACAAAAATTAACCGTATATTAAAGATAGTAATTGAATAATGTTATTTTGTACTTTTCTATGAAGAATATACCCTGTCTCATCATTATGTAGTAGATTAGGTAATACTTTCTTTATCCTATTAGCTAATATTGTCATGAAAATTTTAAAATCAATGTTTAGTAACGAAATTGGTCTATATGAATCACAAGATTTGGGGTCCTTACCTTGTTTTAGTATGGGTGAGATAATGGAGTATTTTCACGATTGGGTGTTGTACATTTTTGCTTAACCATAGTAAAGGCACTCTTCATTTTCTTTATTATATATTCAGGAAAAATCTTATATAGTTAAGGAATTATTCCATCCAGTCCTGGAGCTTTATTATCCTTTAAATTTTTATTTGATGTTTCACTTCTGTTAGTGTTACTTGTTTATTTAAAATGTTGTTTTGTTGCATTGACACCTTAGTAGTTATATTTTCTTGAATAAAAGCATTTATTACATTATCTGTTTCCAAAAGTGGTGTGTTATTTACATCTTTATAGTAGTTTGTGAACACTTCTGTTATATTTTATTTATTTATTTATTTACATTTGTTGACTGGGAATGTCTGATTGGACACAGGTCCATTTTCAGCGGAGGCCCGGGGAGAAAAGTTCCATAAATTAAAAATATTACAGACATAGTTACAGATGAAGAATCCTAGCAATTAAAATATTACAAACATAGTTACTGATGAAGAACATAGTACATTCAGTAGATAAGTAGCATCTCTATCACCCACACATCCTTCTGAAACACCATGTGATAGCTACTCAAGCTGAATGCTTGCACAGTTTCATCCCCATCCCTGCTCAGATTGTTTACCACTGTCCATATGTGGCATCCACTGTTTCCAAGTCCTGTCCAACCCTGTGCTGTTTTGTATTGCCAAACCAAGATAATGTACAGCATTGCTAGCCCACTCTACCAAGATGTTACTGGCATACAATTATGGTCTCCTCTCATCCTAGGTATAAGCATGCCTTCCAAAGTGGTTGAATAGTGGAGGTTAAGCAATTTTGTTCCTGCAGAAAATAATGTCCTGGTACTCCAAACCCATAGGCAACACCTGTTGGAGAGATGTGGTGCCCAATAGACTCTACGGGACTGGGTATGGGATGCAATTGTCCATTACATTAATGCCATCAGTGAGAGAAATCACAGAGCAATGCAATATATGAAGCATGTCAATGACATGATATGATGTAGTGGGCTTCACAGAAGGCTCTTAGCATAGCAACTGACAAGTCTGCAACTGCATCCACTGCAAACATTATGAATGATGAGCCATCCTTAGCAATGGAGATAATATGGGCACAGCTAGCATACCGGGTGATGAGGACACAGATTTGGTGAGTGTTTGAAGTATGTGTGTCTCACAGGAACACCAGTCAGCTTAATAGCCATAACATATATGCTATGCATTTACACTGATCAGACTGACTCTAGGAAGCGCACACTAATAACTACAGGTATGTCAGGTTTACATACATAGTGGACCACTGTCAGAGGTATATGCATATTGTCTACCTACAGGTGTCAACCTGCCATTTGCATGCACACCACAGGGCATCACATGTTGCAGGGGTGGTCATCACTCTAGATTATGTATTGTGTTTTATCAGGACAGATTAATGCTATGGGGCAAGTGTAGAGGCCACCACACCATTTGCATCTGCACAAGGTCTAACTATGATGCTAACACACAGACCAAGTCACAGTCTGAGGACACATTGACACTGTGGTTGTACAGCCATTGCACAAGGTGACGCATGGTCTCATCCACAACTACTCTACAGGATGCACAGCATGGGATTCACTACCTCTGACCAGGTTGTGTTCCCTTGTGACAGACAGCACCACCACTACTCTCCTGAGACTGCTGTGATGGACCAGTGGATTGCAATGGGCATGGTTATGCCCATATTATAATAAATGACAGGAATTCTCCATTGAGGGCTATGGTGAAACATCACCACGTCCACCTCTTTGCAAAGGATAGCAAGTACCACTATCATTGTCCTATCCATTAGTATTTGTCATAGACAGGGAAATGTCCATACCCAGGGTACAGAAGCATAGTCTGTATCCTTGGTGGCAGGATTATAACAGTCTACAGGGGCAGGGCTCCTAGGTCCAGTGGTCTTATACATAAGGCCAGCACAATAGCCACAGCACAGACATGTAAAAGCTCTCCCCACCCAGTTCACAGAGGAAACTGTGTATGGCATTGATGCCACCCCTCCTTGTGACATGTATCCAACTCTTTTGAACATTAATCTCCCACCCCATTAAGTTAGATGTACTCTTAACTGAACCAGCAACTGATAATTGTTATGAGGTGCATTGAAAGCAGTTTCCAGAACCTGCATCCATTCCACCAGTTTAGTCAGTTTTGGAAGATGTGTGTGTAACTGCGTACAGTTTTCCTGACGGTCAGCCAGCTGCCCCTAAAAAGGCAAATAAGATGTAAAAAAAAAAAATTCTCAGTCTTAAGTTTTTATACGCTCTTCTAAAGCTTAATCCAGCAAATTCAGTTTTAGTTAATCCCCATGCTAGACAGTTGATTCCAGTCTTGGTGTTTCTGAAAAGGATGGGAAGGTTATTGAGGAGTATGGGGAAAAGTGTATGCTTCTGCAACTTTGATTTTCAGAATTTTGAATTGTCAGGCTCATGTTAATGTTTGCTTTGACTAATTGTGAAAGTATGAGGAATGTTTTGTGTGTGCACGTTTTTGTGAGGAAAATCTGCTTTAAATAATTTCTGCTATTGTTCAAGTCATTTCTCACTGTATGCAGTGTGTGTATGACAATACGTCAAGGGCTATGGCCACCGGTTCAGTTTTGAGGAAGTTTGCATGGCTACCTTCTCAGAACCTCCCAGATAATGATAAAATGAGATTTAAAATTTTCCGTTTGGATAGAGATTTAGTTTCTGGCCCCTGTGCTGCAGAAGAGATCAAAAAGTGTTAGGAAAGGGGTAAACTGAAAAAGGGAAGCTCTTAAGATTTTTCAGCCTTCCTTTTTCCAGTTTTCAAAGAGATTCTGTAACTCATCATCCAGTTTTGGTAAGAAACTAAATTAGACAGTCCAACAAAATGCAGATAATCAGATGCTTAAGAAGAACTTAAAAGCGGGTTCCAAGACTAATTCTGGAGACTCCAAAAATCAAGGACATTCCAATAAGTCAGAATGATTGTTTAAAAGACTGTTTCTCCCCAACACACACACACCTTGGCAGCCCCTTTTTTTCTTTCAGAAAGTCTGAATTTCAGTTTTCTCTTTGGCATTAGATAGTTTCAGAAACATGGGTTCTGAAGACCATTTATCAATTACAGATGGCAATGGGAGGAAATTCCTTCTTTCTAGGGGTAATTCCTCATTCCCCAGACCTCATTCTCTTGCCTGCACATGTTCTTCATCACATCCTGTCCTAGGGAGTGATAGCATCAGTTCCCCCTTTACAAGTGGGAAGACTGTTTGGGAAGACTGTTTTTGAGTGTTTTATTAACAACTTTACTGTATTACCATAAAAGACCAAGGAAAGCATACATTTTATGTAAAAGAAAACAAACCGTGTTAACATGTTCACACTTGCATATATTATACATCACACACATTCTTTTATATAATTATCATCAATCCCATTTTACATAAATGCTCAAATTCCTGCCTTCTCTTAAACCTCACTCTTCCGCCAAAACACCGTTCTGTATGCATTGTTCCCACAATGTCCATTTTTTCTGTGTAATTTGCACCTACCCTTTTCTAAAGATCCCACTTAATAATGTATTTTGTCTCTGTTGCAATATTCACTACTTCTAATACAAATGCTATAGACTTTGATTTATATTTTCTAGTAATTGCTTTTTTTGGCAGCCACCAGAATTAAACTTGACAAGGCCTTACTATATCTAACCAATGCAGATCCTTTACCCCGTTCAAAAAAAATCCTTAATCCTATACCCTAGTTCAAAAAAAAAAAATCCTTAATCCTATACCCCAGTTCAAAAAAATGTCCTTAGTTACACCAATTTGCTTACCCAATATTTATGGCAGAGTATTCTCTAAAAAAAATACACAGTCTTCCAACTTGTTATACACCCAAAACATATGATGTGATAGTGTTCAATCTCGCCGTTTGTTCTTACACATGGGTTCGGAGCCGATCCTCGGCTCCGTGTCGGCCGCTTGCAAGCTCTGCATCGAGAAGAAGCTCGAGACAATCTAATACCCACAATCCCCCTCTGCCTTTACCTCAGATCTAGTTTGCCGCTGCTGCGTTCGCATCGCTGGGAGCTAGCTCAAGCATCTTCAGATAAGATATAACTTTATTTTTTTTTGTTATATTTTAGAAAAAGTTGTTCTGAAAGTACCTTTAGGTATACTTAGTGTATGTGTGTGTGTAGGTAGAATTCTCGGTACCGTTAAATTTAATTTATCTGGTTAGAGTTTTCGGGGCCTACTATCCCTTTCTAAATTTGACAACCGGACTGACATACCCATCGGATTTGACTTGTTTACATTGGATTTGTCTTTTATACTGGACTTGACTTTTCTCTCTTCTGAAAAATGTCTGACAAAATTAAATCAGGCTTTAAGCGTTGTCAGTGTGGTCAAAAAATGTCAGTTACTGACAACCATAGTTCCTGTGTCTACTGCCTTGGCCCTCTCCACTTACAAGAGGACTGTTCAATTTGTCACTCTTTTAGTGGGAGGGTCATGACAGATAGGCGCAGGAAACTCATGGACAGAGGGTTGTTAAAACCTTCCTTTCAGGAGGCTCTGGATGCTTCAGACCAGGCATCCAAATCCTCGAAGGAATCGAAGACGTCGGAGCCCAAGTCATCGGCTCCGAGCTCTTCGAAAGTTAGATCACCGCTTCCACAGACTTAGGCGCTGAGTGTTCAACTGGTGTCGGTTCCTGAGCCTCGAGTCTTGGAACCGGTGATGGAGCTCCCTCCCTCGACTTTATTGAGGTCGGCTCCGTCTTGGGTTCCTTCGACCCGTTCTTCTAAGCTCTCCGATGTCGATGTGGATCGTGTGGTGCAGAAGTTATTGGAGCATTCGGCCCTATCCAAACTTATTTCAGTTTCCACCCAGTTGGTGTCGAAACTTGAAGGCCTCCCATTGTCTCCATCCATTCCTCCTCCGAGACCTATTGAGTCTTTGGAGCCGGAAGAGGTTGATCTTCTGATTGTGGAGCCCTCGGGTCCAGAACCGTCCTTCTCTCGGTCTGTTCCTCTCACCTCGACTCCGTCGGACCGTACCGAGTCTCGGAGCCGACGATCTGTCCTTGGTTCCGGGGCGAGTCGAACCGGCGTTCGGTTCCGACCCTTCCCCTCGGGGCCTCGGCGCGGATCGATTCGGCTCCGTCCTCGGGGTCGATGCCTTCGGTGCCTGTTTCGGGGATTCTTCCCATTTCTTCGGAACCGGGAGATTTTTCGACTCGGGCCCCAGGGCTTTCGATCTGATGAGGAAGGTGTTGTCTACCCAGACAACCACATCAGTAGAAGCAACCTCTCCTCCCCACAAAGGGCCGTTATCCTCCTCTGCACCCACGGCCACATCCAAGCGTCGAGCACCGGTGTCTCAGCCACCCCTGGAGGGTGCCCCCTCTTCCTCGGAGGGTTCTTCGGATGCTCCCGACGAAGAAGTCCCTAGGAAAAGATTGTGTAAGAGGAGACACTTGGATTCTCCACAAGAATCCCTGACATCCGATACTGACTTAGATGAGTCAGAAGGGTCCCCTAAGTCACCTTCAGAAGATGTCTCTTTTCTGACAGATTGGAGATCCTGAAACAGAGAGGTGGCTGGCAGTCCCTGGCCCCCTTCTGGGGATGAGTCAGTCTTGCTGAACGCATTCGGGGCTCGCGCTTCTTCCTCCTGGGTCACTCCGCCCGGAATTAATGGAACTTATTGCTCAAGGGCGTGGGAGGCCCTGACACAGTGGAACCAGTCCCAAGGAAACCTAATAAGTATATCACTGCACCCCAGGACAAGACTTACTTAACAAAAGGAGTTCCAGTGGACGCTATGGTGGTGGCAGCGGCCACGAAAAAGGAGATGTCGGAATCTTCCTCATCTGTCCATCCCCCTAATAAAGATTCTAGGACTATGGACAGGTATGGGAAGCATTTTTAGTTCAGCGGCTTTTTCCATGCGATCCCTGAACTATTTGACCCACTTTACACGACTACAGAGGGATCTAGTCAAAGAGTTGGGAGATACCCTCCAGGGTACTACAGATGCGGCTGTCTCAGAGAAAGTGACAGCGCAACTTAATACCCTTACATCCATTGTTAACTCGTCCATGAGGCTGATCTCTTACGCAGCCGAAGGTTCGAGTAGGGCAGCAGCTTCAGCGATTGCTCTTCAGACAATCCTGGATGCGCTTATGTTCATTCGGAAGCCTTCAAGTCTTCCTTTACTAACGCCCCATTTGACGGTGCCACTCTCTTTGGCCCCAAAGTAAAGGAGACCCTTACCCGGTGTGAGCAGGAGGGAAAGACTCTGTCTGCTGTCGGAGTCCGTTTTCCACCCCAACCAGACCGTACCCCAAAGGGCAACGCGTGGTGGAAAATGTGGTTTGAAAACCCCAAGGATCTTTCCCAGGCACACAGGGTGATGCCCCTTCTAGAGGCAGAGGAGGGGCAGAGGTGGAAGACGCCCTGGTGGCAGAGGGGTCCGCAGAATCAAGGTGACAGGGATACACTCCTGGTAAACCTTTCCAGCACTCCTGAGAGGAGGCCCGACTGTCCTGCTCTGGAGGCAGTCGGGGGTCGCTTAGCTTTATACCCTCAGGCCTGGCAAAACATAACTACAGACAAGTGGGTAAACAGCGTGGTTACCAGAGGTTACAATATACCCTTTCTATCCCATCCCATTCCAAAGAAAAGACTCCCAGATGTACCGCCCCATCTGCGAGAGCCAGCAGCTATAGAAATTTCAAAGCTGCTAGAAAAAAGAGTCATCCAACCAGTCCCAGCGGACCAGCAAGGATTCGGGACTTACTCAAGGTTCTTTTAGTTCCAAAGAAAACAGGGGACTGGAGGCCCATTCTGGACCTAAGCGACCTCAATACCTTCGTCAAGAAAGAAAAGTTCGAATGGTCACGCTTCAATCGATCCTTCCATTCTTACAGAAGGACGACTGGATGTGCTCAATAGATCTGAAGGATGCATACTACCACATCAAAATGGCCAGGGCATCCAGAGATCATTTGCGCTTCGGCTGGGTGCCAGTCACTTTCAATTTCGAGCCCTGCCCTTTGGTCTGACCTCAGCCCCAGGGTCTTCACCAAATGCATGGCAGTGGTAGCGTCTCACTTGAGACGCCAAGGATTCCAGGTGTTTCCGTATCTGGACGACTGGCTCCTATCTGCCACCACCCAGCGTCAACTAGTACAGGCCAGAGACTATACTCTTCAACTGTGTATTCACCTAGGAATTTCCGTAAACTTGAAAATCCTTACTACAGCCATCACAAAGTATCTTATTCATAGGAGCGGAATTAAATACACATCAGTTAATTCTAAGACTTCCTCCAGAAAGGATACTTTCACTTCAGACTCACATACGTCTTCTTCTCTTGTCCAGGAAATCCCCAGCAAAACTGGTACTGAAGGTTTTGGGACTCATGTCGGCTTCTCTTATAGCAATACCCTTGGGAAGACTGCACATGAGAGTCCTACAATGGCTACTGTTTGCGCAATGGTCGTTCCAACAACTACCTCTAACACACGAGATTCTCATAACGAACACATGCAAAACACACCTAAACTGGTGGCTCCAAAGGTGCAACCTTTCCAAGGGAGACCATTTGTGCTACCCACGCCTACAGTTACGGTGACCACGGACGCGTCCCTGATAGGGTGGGGGGGCATCTTTCAGGGACAGACAGTCCAAGGCGAATGGACCAATTTAGAGTACAATCTGCACATCAATGTTCTAGAGTTGAGGGCAGTGTTTCTAGCGTTGCAACACTTTGCTCCCCTTCTTCCTCTGGGAACTATTGCAGTTCAGACGGACAACATGTCGGTAGTCTGGTACATAAACAAGCAAGGGGGAACCAAGTCCTATCAGCTATGCAGAGAGGCCATGAGAATCTGGCAATGGGCGGAGTCCACGGGTCGCTTTCTGATAGCAACGCACATCCCGGGGTCATCCAACGTCATAGCCGACAGGCTGAGCAGAGCAATTCTGTTACCGCACGAGTGGTCCCTAAAACAGTCAGTTGCGAAAGATTTTTCGCACTTGGGGCCAGCCGTCCTGCAATCTGTTTGCGTCTCCAATGAACGCCAAATGCAGGAGCTACTTTGCCCTATTACCCCTCCAGGGGAAGTCCCCAGGGACGCACTGATTCACGATTGGCCCCGGGACTCCTGTGCATTTCCTCCCTTCCCTCTGATATCAAAGTTTCTCCAGAAAGCCAGAAACCTACACAGGACAATAATCCTCATTGCCCCATTCTGGTCTCGTCAAATTTGGTTCCCCTTCCTGATGACACACTGCATTCGGGGACCCTGGATCCTGGACCCAGAGCCAGATCTATTGACTCACTCGTCAGGGGCTCCCCATCCCGCGCTCTTGTCCCTCCATCTAGCAGTTTGGCTGCTCCAATTCCCAACTTAGCCAGGTCTGATCTTCTTTCGCCTGCAGTTCAGAATATATTAGTGGCTTCTCATAAAGCTTCCACTACTAAAACATATTCTAGTAAATGGAGCGATTTGTATTCTGGGCGAATACACAGCAATTGGATCCTTTTATAGCTCCTTTGAATAAAATATTAGAGTTTTTAACAGACTTGTTCCATCAGGGTGCTTCTCCTGCCACATTAAGAGTTCAGTTGGCTGCCATTTCTAATTTCCATGTGGAAGAATGTGGGGCTCCTGTTATGGCCCACAGACTTTGTAAAGCCTTTTTAAAAGGGGCTTTTCATATTAGACCACCAATTAGATCTCCTACGTCACCTTGGAGTCTAAATTTATTGTTATCTAAATTAATGTTGCCCCCTTTGAACCAGCCTCCTCTTGCCCATTGAAATTTTTGTCTTGGAAGACTCTCTTTTTGGTAGCCATTACATCCGCTAGGCGAGTATCTGAACTTCAAGCTCTCTCCATTAAGCACCCATATTTGATCTTTCACTCTGACAGAGTTTCTCTTTGAACTAATTCATCCTTCCTTCCTAAAGTTTGTTCTATTAATAATATTAATCAGTCCATTGAATTACCCACCTTCTTCAAGAATCACTCCAACAAAATGGAGTATATGTTGCACAAATTAGATGTTCACAGACAGCTAAGGTTTTACTTGGATAGAACAAAAGATCACAGAAAAACTGATCAACTTTTTGTAGCCTTTGCTGATAATAGGAAAGGAGTAGCGGTTACCAAAAGAACTCTTTCTAAGTGGTTAACGGATTGTATCATCTATGTCTATGATTCTTCAAATCAAACTCTTTTGCACAAACCCAAAGGACATTCCACAAGGTCAGTGTCTACATCCCTGGCTCATGCAGCCCGCCTACCACTAGACGCTATTTGTGCGGCTGCTACTTGGTCTAAGCCACATACATTCATTTCTCATTATAAGGTAGACAAGGTTTCTAGGGACAGGGCAACCTTTGGTTCCACTGTGCTCAAGAACGTCCTTCCGTGAGTTCCTCAGGAACAAGGAGCTAGGGACGCTACCCATGTGTAAGAACAAACGGCAAGATTGAACACTATCACATATAGAAGTTATGTCCTTACCATAACGTTCCATGTGGAGTGTTCATCTCGCCTTTGTTCTTACATTTCCACCCTCCCGCCCTTAGGAAGAACGTTCAGTTTTTGGTGCCTGGCCTGAGGCATTCTGCTTCTGCTTTGCAGTTGTTGTGTATATAGTTGACATGTATATATATGTGTATGTGTCTATATATATATATATATATATATATATATATATATATATATATATATATATATATATAGACTCTTAGTTCTGTGCATATGTGATGTAAGCATGAATGTGCTCTCTCTGGCTACTGGTTTGCTTGCAAACTAGATCTGAGGTAAAAGCAGAGGGGGATTGTGGGTATTAGATTGTCTCGAGCTTCTTCTCGATGCAGAGCTTGCAAGCGGCCGACACAGAGCCGAGGATCGGCTCCGAACCCATGAGTAAGAACAAAGGCGAGATGAACACTTCACATGGAACGTTATGGTAAGGACATAACTTCTATTTTCCAGTTACCTCTTTCTTCCTCATCACACCTCCAATATTTGTCATGTACCTGGGGAAAATTCTTTGTGGAGTCTGCTTGGCATATGAAAATACCTATGCAAACACTTCCACGCAAAAATCCTAAATTGTCTAGATTCTGTTGCATATTTCGGAGCCATACTTGTGTCCTCTCATTGTTTCCTTGTGAAGTGCTTATCCAGTCTGTCTTTCCAATTATTCTAACCTCCTCTGATCTTTCCTTTAGTTACGGTACAATATTTTATATATTGTCCTTATCCATTAACAGCAACTTCTGTTATAGATTCACCTAAAAACTCTATCATAGCAGGCCTTTCACTTAGGACTCCCCTGTCCTTTTCTCTTTGCCTGTACTCTGACATCAATCCTCAGTAGGGAGGGCAGTCTCTAGCCGGCAGTCTCAAATGTCTTCTGGCCTCTTCCCAAATTAATTACCTTTCCTCCTCTAGTTATTTGCTGCCAATACCGTTGTTCCTTTTACAAAATAAAAAAGGCACACAGGAGGAACTAGAATCACGCAGGGTAATAGGACAGCAATAAAATTCCAAAATTTATTCACACGAAGCGCTTTTCGTCCCACTGATTAGTGGGACTTCTTCAGGTGAAGCCATGTAATGCTGCAAACACACATAACAGCACACTTGCTAGGTCAGCTGCTCACATCCACCTATCACATGGGCACATCAATTAACATTTCTTAACAGTTAAATAATAGTGGAAAATGCCTCAATAAAACTGTAACAGAACACATCATATCTTTCCCTAAAGCACTGTTAAAAAACATGCATTTGTTTACACTCTGTTAGTGTACTTAAAAACAAGTTAAAAATAACTTACATTAATTTTCACAAAGTTAACATGAAGGTAAGAAAATATAATAAAAGAATGAAAGAACAATAAGCACAAGTTCCCCATTTACTTTGTCTAAAATATGTTAAAGTACTGTGAATATTGTATATAAATGAACCACATACATTATAAAACATTGTCTTGTGGGACTAGATGCAAACATAAAAACTCATAAGCCTTGTTAAAAAATAAGTATATAGTACATAATACAATGAGTCCCTGCAAGAAAAGACTCTATGGTATTATAAAACATCCTATGATATCTAAATTAGTATAGATTCTCTTACACGTTGTCATCTCATTAAGCTTTTCAGTTTTAAAATACAGGCAATGGAATATATTTCATTTAATACCAGAGACCTGACACGCTTTTGTGCGTAATTGCCAAAGTAATTCCAATTTCTGTAAAAGGAGAGCCTCAGGTCCCCCTCTCCCATCAGAAACAACTGTATCAACAGCCCTAAACTTAAGTGTGGTCTGTGTGATCCCGAAAATGTCTAGTCAAGGCATTCTTAAATTTTGATTTTCTAATCTGGTATAAATGTTCATAGACTCGTTTCCTTAACTTCCTGTCAGTTTTGCCCATTTAGAATGCCGGGCATTGTTGGCATTGGGCTACATATACCACAGCTTTAGATTGGCAATCAAATTTGTATTTAATTTTGTAGCCACAGTCTCTGATGGCAAATGATGGGCATATTAACATAGAAGAACAATAATGGCACATATTACACTTGTACATGCTTATTTTCTTGTTAGAATACATAATAATACTCTTCTGTTCAAACAAGTTTTTCAAATTCTGACCATGTTTAAAAACTATACGAGGTGGACCCTGAAATTTATTCCTAATGGTAGAGTCGGTCCTAATCAGGTTCCAATTTTTGTTGATAATGTCTAATGTATCATACCCATCTAAACTAAAAGTAGTAGTGAAGGAAAGTATTCGATTATGTCTCCTTCCTAAATATATTGGATGAGTAGCAGTCATTAATGTAATCCTTCCTCAAGTTGACATCTAGGTATGCAATTCTTTCTTTACTGAAGGTGGATGTGAAAGATAAAAACTGTGAAGTGTTATTAAAATACATAACCAGCTCACTTGCCTTAGCCTCTTCACCTTCTATTTACATAAATATGTCATCAAAAAAGCATGTGTAAAAATGGATCTGAGAAGCAATACGAGTTGGTCCCCTGACATATTCCTGCTCCCAGTATGCCATTACGAAGTTCGCAAAACTAGTCCACAAGGAGAGCCCATTGCAACCCTGATCTTTTTGGAGGAAGAATCTGTTGTCAAAGGTAATAAAGTTGTAAGACAGGATAATGTCTAGAATTTCTTCTACCAGAAAGGTTTCAAAAGGGGGTGCCCCTCTGGACCATAGTACTTTACTGACCCATTCAATACCTTCCACATGGAGTATTGAAGAATAAAGGTCCTTCACATCCACTGTTAAATTAAGGTCCTTTTTAAATTCTAGTCTAGCAATATTAGTCTGGAAGGTCCATGAATCCTTACAGATCTGTTCCTGACTTGAAACAGATTTCTTCAAAATGTAACTTGGCACAAGAGTAGGTAATGCTATTTCTAGCGTTCACCAAGGGTCTCTTCGGTGGATTGTTTAAAATCTTGTGTATTTTAGGGATTCCCAACAGTATTGGTATCCTGTGGGCTGGCATGCTGAAAAAAATGATACAATTCCACATCTATTCTCCCTTCAATAAACATGTCGTTTAGGAAGGAACAAATTCTACCATATGCTGTATTAAGTTCATTTCTAGATACTTCAATGTACACATTAGTAACCAGAATTTTATTAGTCTTACACACACAGTCCTCATTGTTCGTCAGTACAACCCCACCCGCTTTGTCGGGTTGCATGACTCTAACGAGTGACTGTTTTAGTAAAGGCAAAGCTTGTTTTCATACTTCGTAATGTTTAATACAAAATTGTTCTTGAATGTATTAGAGCTTAAACAATTACCAATGTCCAATTCACAAATTTGTTCAAACAGTGCTAATGTAGGGTGTAGTGGGGTGTTGAATGTACTGGCAACATAGAGGCCATTAGAAACCTGATTGTTTTCACCAAATAGAACTGTTAGGTTTAATTTCCTAACAAACAATTTCAGGTCAATCAGTGTATTAGACAAGTCCGCTCTGTGACTTTTTCCATATTATTCTAATAAGGGAGAATATTTGTTGCACTGCATGCACATTTTATAGACGAGTCAGATTTGTGTTCATAAAACAAAAACAATTAGAAAAGATCAACACACTGGGCTTTTATATATGTAAAGTAACTCCTATCAAATGGACTATAAATTTCATTACATTTTATTATGATAAACACATTAAGAATATAACGACTGAGCCTAGAACCAATTCTTTTGGGACCATGGCTGCCTGTCAGACCTCCTTCAGGAATGCATTAACAATGCATTATTAGATGATAGCTGTGCAGCAACTGGGCATCACTGAATACTTGATAGTGTAAGGAGTATGTGATATCTTGATCTAGGTCATTCTTTAGTGCCACTATTATTTGTGGTATGTTTTCAGAAGATCCACCCTGAGGATATTTTGGGATTGGCCCTGCAGGCAAAGGTGTTGGAGGTCCAGCCTCGGATATTAGTTACATATTTTTCATAACAATTTTTCATAACAACAGATCTGGACTGAAGTTCCATTGTTATGATTCCTCTTCAACCATCACCCAGCCTGGACCTGGCAGTTCTTTCCAGTTAATGATGTATGTGGATTTGGCAGTGTTAGCTGTTTGATTGGACTTTTGCCTTGTTCAAGCCTTTGAGCTTACAGCTTCCTCTACTCCTTTGGAACAGAGGATCATGGCTAAGGGAGATAGCCCAGTGATAAGATGTTTTAAACAAGGTACATACCTGTTGGTCTTAGTCCTACAGGTGGTGATGACGGAACTACAGATCTAGATCTCTCATTACCCTAACTACATAGCTTTCATTTATGTCTGCAGAGTACAATCCACCAGGGTGGGGCCCAGTAAATGTAGGTGGTGCTAAAAATATAGCTTGGATTTTGGTCACCTACTGTAGATTTTTAAGGCCAGCACTGTAGTAAATATGAATGTTAAGTTGTCAATCTCGCCTTCATTCTTGCTGGATGGGTTCGGAGCCGATCCTCGGCTCCGACTCGGCACTAGCTTTAGCTCGAGAACTCCTTTTACCAGCTCGAGGCAACCCTATATCCCATGATGCAAGGCGGAACTACCTCAGATCTCGTTTGCCGCTTAGCGAAAGAGGTCTCCTTTGCCAGCTGAGGTAAGTTTTTCTTGTTAAATAAGAAAAAAGTTAGTTAGGGGTTTAATTTCCTTCAGTGTCAGGTTAGCCTGTATTTAGTACAGCGCACCCTATTCCCTTTCTTTTTAAACTTTTAATATAGTTTTTCAGTGAAAGTTTTAGTCAGGCCTAGTTCCCCAAGTTATTCCCTTCCTGTGTGTCTGTGTAGGGATTAAGTTGTGTGTTTGTGGGGACTGTGTGTGTATATCCTGTTAGGATGTCTAAGGAAGGCAAGGTCTCAGGCTTCAAGAAGTGTGACCAGTGCTGTCAGAAAATGTCCCTGACAGACGGTCACACTTCTTGTGTATTGCCTGGGTTTGCACCTGCAGGACTCCTGTGCTGTGTCATGCCTTTAGCCAGCGAGTCCTGCAGGAAAGGAGGAACAAACTGATCCTCCGAGGTTTGTTGAAACCTGAAGGTTCTCCTCCTAAGCAAGGGGCAGGAAAACCTCTGCCACCGGGCTCAGGCTACAGTGTCTAAGCCTCCTCGGTGGCTCCGCCGGAGCCGAGAACTCGGCAGGAACCGATGCTTCTTCTGCCAGAGTAGTGGGTTCGGTGCGGCCGGCTCCGATACCCTGACTACTGTTGCTTTGTCGGCTGGAGCCGACACTTTATCCAGCATCGGGCCGAGATCCGGCTCCATCTGGGGTTCAAGGGACCCGGCTCCGATGGCTCCGCCGCAAGAGATCGTCCCCTTTCGACTAAGTATCCACTGGCTCCGGGTCTCCTCTTTGTCGGAGCGAGCCATCGGAGCCGATCTAGATCTTCCAGGCTGTCTGACCACGATTTGGAGAGGGTGGTAAGCAGGCTGTTGAAGTCTCAGGCACTGGCCCAAATGCTCCATAGCCCGTCTCAACAGACTTGCTACAGCCCCAATTCTTGAGATTCCTCCTCCGACTCCACACCAGAGTTCGGAGCCGGAGCTTGGGACAGCGACTGTTTCGATACGGAGCCGATACATCCTTCGGCTCCGTCATCCTCGGCCCGATCTCCTCCTTGAGACTTTCCTTGGAGGGATCGGTTTCCACTGTCGGCCCGAGGGGCCAGTGGCATCGGACCCTTGTCCGACCCCGCCTCCCTCGCTGGCTTTGCAAGCTCGGCGCCGACATCTGCCTCGAGCCTTCTCTCTCCTTGGAGCCGACCATTCCTGTTTCTTCGAGCGGGTGTTCAGGTCTCCCGGGGAGAGGAGCCTTTGAGGTGATGAGGAGTGTCCTGGCCTCTGAGCCTGGTCAACGGTCTATCCTCTAGCTCCTCCCTCATCAGTGCCTGCAGAAACCTCTTGCCAGCCTCTTGCTCTCAGGCCCAGGGATCCATCGCCCCAGGTTTCATTTCCTCCTCTTCGAGATTTCTCCTGACCCTGCAGGTGAACCCCTCGGAAGAGGACGTGTAAGAGGAAACACACAGACTCCCTGAGTCTACTACATCTGATACCGACTTAGATGAGTCGGAGGGTTCTCTGAGGATGTCTCATTTTCAGACATCCTTGAGCTCCTCAAACAGAGGGGAATTGGCCCTCCTTGACCCCTCCGAGGATGAGTCGGTATACCTGGAGGCTTTGGATCCCGACCTCCACCTCCTGGTGTCTCACCCACTCATGCAGGTAGTGGCTCGAGGCGTGGGCGCTCCAGATTCCGTGGAACCTGTCCCCAGGAGACCATCCAAATTCATCACGCCCCTTCGGACAAACAGTTCCTGTCCAAAGGTGTCTCTGTGGATGCCGGCCACTAAGAAGGAACTGGCGGATCCTTCAGTACCTGTCCATCCTCCTAATAAGGATTCTAGGACCATGGACAGGTATGGAAAGCGGATGTTTTCTTCAGCGACCTTTGCAATCGTTAGCTGAATTACCTTTGTCACTTCACCAGGCTTCAACGAGATATTCTCAAGGAACTGGGGAAGTAGTCCAGGATCCTTCAGCTGCTGGGGCTCAGGAAAAGATTGCCTCTCAGCTAGCTATCCTGAATTCGATATCTAACTCCTCCATGCGGCTCATATCTTATGCAGCCGATGGAGCAGGCACAGGTGTTGCTCTTAGACGCCAAGCCTGGATGCGGCTGTGTAATTTTGCGGACCCCTTTAAGGCGTCCTTCACCAACACCCCTTTGACGGTTCGGCTTTGTTCGGACCTCAGGTGAAGGATACTTTGACCAGATGTGAACAAGACGGTAAAACTCTTTCTGCCGTTGGAGTCCAGTTTTCCACTCCTTCTAGACCATATCCCAAGGGTCAGAAGGGGGAAGATGTTCGCCCAAGGAGCTACACCGGACACACGTGGTCAGTTTACCCCTAGAGGCAGAGGGGTAACAATAATAGACGCCCTAGAGGCAGGGGGTCCTCAGAACCAGGGCAACAGGGAGCCTCTTCCTGAGAAGCCCTTTCAGCATCCCTGAGGTGTTGCCCGACTGTCCACCCTTGGAGGCAGTCGGAAGGATTTCGCTGTACCCAGTAGCCTGGCAATCCCTATCACAAGAGAAGTGGGTACAGTCGATTATATCCGAGGGTTACAAAATCCCCTTGAAGGTTTCCACCTCTACAATCCCTTCCAGACATCTCACCCGGTCAAAGGGATTTGGCAAAACAGGAAGTTTTAAAACTCCTGGGAAAAGAGCCATCCAAACAGTGCCGGCAGACCAAGTAGGATCCGGCTACTCAAGATTCTTTTTGGTCCCCAAAAGGACGGGAGATTGGAGACCAATACTAGACCTAAGCAGACTAAACAAGTCTGTCAAAAGGCAAGATTCGGATGGTCACGCTGCAATCCGTTCTGCCCTTTCTGGGCAAGGACAACTGGATGTGCTCGATAGACCTTCAGGATTATCACATAAAGATTCACAGACGCCCAGAAGGTTTCTCCGCTTCGGCTGGGAGCCAGTCATTACCAATTCAGAGCACTGCCCTTTGGCCTCACTTCAGCCCCCAGAGTGTTCACCAAATGCATGGCGGTGGTCACAGCTCACCTGAGACGTCGAGGATTCCAAGTGTTTCCTTATTTGACGACTGGCTCCTCTCCGCCACCTCCAGGGATCAGCTTCTTCGGTCCAGAGATTACACCTTACAGCTTTGCAAGAGTCTAGGAATTTGGTGAATTTGAAAAATCCTCTCTGCTGCCTTGCCAATCTATCACCTTTATAGGCGCAGAGTTAAATACCGTCAAAATGTTAGCCAGACTAACAAATCAAAGGATTCTGGACATCCAGAAATTTGTTCAGCTTCTGTTACAAAGCAACAAGGTCAAAGCCAGGTTTGTCTTGAAGGTTCTAGGCCTAATGGCTGCAGCCATTGTTCTTCTTCCACTAGCTCGCTTCCACATGTCTCCTGCAGTGGATGTTGTTCTGCCAGTGAGTGTACCCACGATCTGCCCATGAGACACGAGATCTTAGTGACACAGTCTTGCAGGGCTCATCTATGGTGGGTATCTTCCCTCTTCTTCAGCAGGGCCGACCATTTGTTCCCCTCCTCCAGTTGCCACAGTCACCACGGATGCCTCTCTGATCGGGTGGGGGCATTATCAGGGCAGGATGGTCCACGGACGTGGCAACCCATAGAATACCACCTGCACATAAATGTCCTGGAGATGAGAGCAGTGCTTTTAACGTTGCAAGCCCTCGTCGACTTTCTTCCCACAGGGACTATTGCAGTACAGACGGACAACATGTCCGTGGTCTGGTACATCAACAAACAGGGCGGAACCAGGTCCTATCCCTTATGTCGAAGCTCTCAGACTTTGGCAATGGGCGATCTCTTCTCAGCGGTTTCTGATAGCAGGTCCAACCTATTGGCGGACAGGCTAAGCAGATCTATTCTGATGCCTCACGAGTGGTCTCTCAATCAGTCTGTAGTGGATCAGATTTTTCTGAAGTGGGGCACCCCTTGTTGCGATCTTTTCGCTACCTCAAAACAGCAAGTGCCCAGATTACTTCACACTATTTCCTCTTCCAGGCCAACCCTTGAGAGACTCTCTAACCCAGGATTGGCCTCGGGACTTCTTTATGCTTTTCCTCCTTTCCATTGATTCCACAAGTCATTCAGAAAGCCACCGCTTTGAGAGCCAAATTGATCCTCATTGCTCCATATTGGCCTCGACAAATTTGGTTTCCGTCTCTACATCGTCACCTTCTGGTGCAGCCCTGGCATCTGGACCCAGTTCGGATCTTTTGATCCACCAGTCGGGTCAGCAGCACCGAGCCATTCATTCTCTCAACCTCACTGCTTGGTTGCTCCACTTCCTTCCTAGCCAGGCTACCAATGATTTCTGACTCAGTCAGAGACATTTTAGTGTCTTCTTTGAAGTCGCCACTAGAACTGTTTATGCTAGCAAGTGGCGGCGTTTTTCTATTTGGGCAAACGCCAGAAATATTGATCCTTCACCGCTCCTATACATTCTGTTTTGGATTTCCTGGCGGAGGTTTTTCATTCAGGTTCCATCATCTACAGTCAAAGTACAAATGGCTGCTATTTCCAAATTTCATGTTGGCTTGCAGGACAATAACATCATGTCTCATAGGTTATGCAAAGCCTTTTGAGAGGAGTTTTCTCCTAAAACCGCCTGTGAAACATCCTCCTCCGCAATGGGATCTGAACTTAATGTTGGCATCCCTAATTCTACCTCCTTCGAACTGTCTGCTACGTGTTCTTTAAAGTTGTTGACATGGAAAACTATATTTTGCTGGCTGTTACTTCTGCAAGAAGAGTTTCTGAGATTCAGGCCCTCTGTATTCGTTCACCTTATCTGGTGTTTCATAAGGATAGGGTTTCGCCAGGACTAACCCTTCCTTTCTTCCCAAGGTTGTATCTCAAGCCAATATTAACCAATCTATTGATCTACCAGTTTTCTTTCCTAACTATTCTGACAGAGCTGAACAGAAGCTGCATTTTTGGATGTTCATCGTCAGCTCAGGTACTACTTACATAGGACTAAACAACTTAGAAAATCAGACCAATTGTTTGTCTCCTATGCAGGAAGCAGGTTGGGTCTTCCAGTATCTAAAGTGACCTTATCTAGATGGTTGACTTCCACCATTTCCTATGTGTACTCTCTAAGGGCAAACAACTATCTTCTAAGCCAAAGCTCATTCGACCAGGAGTCTATCCACTTCTGTAGCCTTTCAGGATAGACTTCCCATTGACACTATTTGTGCAGCAGCTACTTGGGCCACGCCTCATACTTTTGTGTCTCATTACAAGTTGGATTTGGCCTCCAGAGATAGGGCCAGTTTTGGTTCCACTGTTCTCAAGAGTCTGTTCCATTGAGCCACCCGGGATACAGGTGGGAGGATGGCTGTCCCATCCAGCAAGAATGAAGGCGAGATTGACAACTTAACATTTAGAAGTTATGTACCTACCATAACGCTCCATGTTAGTTGTCTTCATCTCGCCTTCTTCTTGCCCACCCTCCTTCCCCCTGGCCTGGACAGATCTTGGAGAGTTCCTATTAGATTGCTTCCTCTGGAGCATTGTTATGAGGACTTCTTTTAGGAACCATGGTTCCTAATTATATTAGGATAAGTCTTTAGCAGGGTTAGTTAGCTGCCAAACGAGATCTGAGGTAGTTCCGCCTTGCATCATGGGATATAGGGTTGCCTCGAGCTGGTAAAAGGAGTTCTCGAGCTAAAGCAACCCATCCAGCAAGAAGAAGGCGAGATGAAGACAACTAACATGGAACGTTATGGTAGGTACATAACTTCTAATTATAAAACAAAATATTGTGCTTCATTTGTTTTCCTTGGGAACCAATTGCTTACTTCACAACTTTCAGGGAACCTACCCTTATTCATTCTAACTAGTTTGACCTGTTGGTTAAATCTTAAATAATCATGTTTCAAGCTTAAAATCTGTGACACTTTGCTTGAACAATGTAAATCCAGTACAATGTTCTCATGCAGTGTTTGTCATAATTCAGCTGTGCTTCAGTGTAGCATTAATCCTGTACCAGCCTATCTTACGTACCTCTCAATCTTTTGGTGCAAGAAATCTGGATAAAGCCTACGATAATGGGGAGACAAAGGCCTAAAAAAATAGGGATGGATATTAAATATTGCTCAGCATGCTATCACATATACTAGACGTATCTACCAAAGTACTTGACAGTATGCTGCTTGTAGTTTGCTATATGGTTAATTACATATATAGTTGCTTTTCAATAAGCTGGTAATAAAGTACAGCAAGTTGGGGGATACAGTTTCACTAGTGTTGTGTTCATAGTGTAGGGGGTCAATCTCTTTTTTTTTTTTTCCACTCAATATAATATATAATTTCTAACTCTTAAGGCAAACATTGAATTTATATAAAGAACACATGGTAAAATATTTCATATTTTTGTGGGAAGTTAATTCACCTGTCTGTTCAGTAAATACCATTTTTCTTGGGTTGATTATCCCTCTTTAACTCAGTATTGCCACTGTAACTACAGTGCTTCAGAAGCCAAATTTCACAGGAACAGGATGTGTAAAGCTTAGCCCCCCATCCCCAGGTCTTTTAGCAACAGTCATTGTAAAGTAAACCAAAGTCGAGGGATAATAAACTATCCTAAAGATGCCATTTTTATTATCCGGTTCAGATCAGATGTCTTAAGTTATTTTTCACTTGAGCTATAAAAAGTTTGCATAACACCTCTCAGCTGTCCAGATTTTGGACAGACACCCCTAATTTTCTTCTCAAACTTTGTGCCATCTCTCCTAAAATTATACAGTTTTAGCTGTTAAGTTAATGGCACTAACATTTTTAAAAAATTTCCGTAATTTGAGGCCTTTTGCATAAGTTTTGTCCATAACTTTAAGTAAAAGTTGAGAAAGTACAATTGTGTAAGTAAACTTACCACAATAGTAGATGTTTGATCACTTCTGCAGTAGTATTAGCTAGGTGGGTTATATCCTGCCAAGGATTAGCTATATGGGTTGTATCCTGCCCAAGGATATGACAACCAGCAAGCTTTCAAAGCTTCAGGGCACCTTCCATACACCCAAACTGTCAGGCAGCATGACCTTAGCTGACTAAAAGACACGGAGCTTAGATGCAGGGACAGATTCAGGGTGTTTTCACTCTGATTCCGACTCTGAGGAGAGCTCAGTTTCTGATCCCACTATGGGGGGGGGGGGTATTTTTCTCTGAGACTATTGCTAGAATGTACCAGAGTTTTCAGTGGGAAAAGTGTCTCTCCCTCAGAAAATACTTTAAGTTGTTACAGAAGGATATTCCCAGTGTGTGTGTGTGTGTGTGTGTGTGTGTGTGTGTGTGTGTGTGTGTGTGTTAATGCCTGCAGTTTTCTATGTTAGTCAGTCAGCGGCCCCTAAAAAGGCAGATAGAATGTATTAAATTCCTCACTCTCTTTTTAACTTGAATGCATCATTACCACACCTAGCTATAACTGTAGTTAATTCCAATCCTCCTTTTTTTGATAAGGATGGGGAACATTGTTCGTAGGTATGGGGAAAAGTGATTGTGAATGTATTTATCTACAGTTTTCTTGTGAGGAAAGATCTGCTTTAAGTAACTTTTATTTTCTTTTGCACACATCACTTGCCCATTGTTTGAAGTTTGTGTGTATCACATTTCTGTTGATGCCTCATCCAGGGCTATTATTTCAGATTTTTGAATTAATTGTTTATTTCTTCTGAAGGTAAGAAAGTACAACCTGTGGCAAAGCAGACTATTTCCAAATGGCTGTCTAATCATGGTGAGTATAACAAAAGGTAATGGCCATAACCTGTTCCAGGCAGAGTCAAGGTTTCTAGTTGGTGCCAACAATATAATCAGCACACATTCAGGGCTAGTTGTTCTTTGGGTTTGCAATATTTGCATGTGCTGCTATCCAATAGCCTTTCTTACTCCTTCATGAAGATTTATTTATTGTCAATTTCAGCATGTCTACTCATGGATCCTAAACATTCAATGCATTCTCATGCCAGACTGTTTTTGAAGAGGTTTTGCATAAGAGGCCTCCAAGAAAGCTGGTGGGTCCTCCTTGAGGTCTTAATTTTGTGTTAGAAAAGCTAACACTTCCTGCAGATCAACCAGCTAGTCCAATGGACTTGAGGTTCTTGTCATCGAAAACTGTTTTACTGCTTGCTTTGACCTCTGCAGGAAGAGCATCTGAGTTGCATGTTCTTATCTCCTTTTCCACTGAGATGTTATTTTCTGAACTAATTATAGTTTTGTGCCTAAATGGCATCATCGTTTACTTTAAGGCAAACTGCCCCTCTCCCCATTTTTTTTCCTGAACTCAAAAATGAGGTAGAAAAGATTTTGCACACCTTGAATGTCAACAGAGAACTTCGGCACTATCTTGACAAAAAATCTTTTAAGATCTTCAATTCATTTGTTTATTCTGAAGATAAGAAGGGGATAATCTGTGTCAAAACAGACTGTTTCCAACTGGTTGTCTCAAACTATTACCTTTTATTATACTTACCACAAGAAATCAATATCTGGCAGGGTTAAGGCCCACTCTACCACAGCCTTTGCTTCATCTGTGGCTTTTTGGAACGGGTAGGATTCTAGAGGTTTTCTAGTAGCAGCAACGTGGTTCTCTGTACACATTTTACAGGGCATTATAAGCTTAATTCTTTATCTAGGATTAGATCAGGCTTTGCCAGGACCATTCTCCAGGGGCTTCTGTAACCCTCCCTCTTCCACCTTTCAAATGTAGTAACCCAGGGTAATTTGCCAGTATTGCTAAGGCTACTACAGCAGCTTTCAGTAGGATCAGTTCAGTGCAGTTGAGTAAGTAAACCATAACAGCATATGTTTGAATGAGCACTGCTGTAGTTGCTGCTCCATCCATCCATCCCCCTTGTTTTTGGCATAGAACATGAATACTTTATTAATTTTTTTCCCTAGCATTAAACACTTCAGGGCTCAGCCTCCCTCTATCTGTTGGCATGAAGCTTTGAAGGGCTTAATGCATAAACTTATCTTTTTAGTCAGCTTAGCTTGAGCTAGCTGACTGGGCCTGTGGAAGGTACCCTGAAGCTTTTGAAGCTGGACAGCTATTGTAAGCTAGATAGCTACTGTATCCTTGGGAGCATATAACGCATATAGCTGAGGTACTGCAACAGTGATTTGAACATCTACTTGTATGGTACGTTTTCTCACACAATTGTACTTTTCTGAGCATCACTCAGTCCCCCCCCCCCAATTTCCTCCAGTTAGGCACTGTTTTCTGCAGCCTCTTGGTTTGTTGGTGTGCTCAGGCTGCTTAGACTGTTTTAGAATAGAAAAGAAATGGAACTGCCACCTCAAGGTACACACATCAAATGCCTGAAGTGTTCAGGTGAGGAACATTTTTCTTAAGAATATAGGGTTGTGTAGCTTTCAAGCTCTTCACATTAAATGAAAACCACCACCATTTGCATTTTGAAAAACTGAGTTACACCTGCTGCTTAGTCCTTATCTCAGGTTTCTCCTTCAAGCTCCAATGATCATTCCTCTGAATAAGTTAATAGAAAGTCAGGTGTTGATCAAGACTCTTTGCATGCTGTTAGAAAACAAAAATTTCTTAAACTGTCTGCGTTTGCAAAATGTGTTGCTTCGAAAGATGTAATCTTGGTAGAATTCTCAGTTTGCTAAACCTAAACTTTGTTGAATGGGTAGTTCATTTGAAGAGACACCCCCGCCATACTGAAAGTGTTTCCTTTCATTTACTTGAGACTGAGCTCTGGACCCCCCTGTTCGTCATGTACATCTTTTGGGTCCCAGAGATCCATGTTGGTCCTTTGGGACTGTAAAAGGGTATGGCAGGCTTTTTTATAGCATATTGGACATATATGTCTTTGGTATCTTTCCGCCACTAACATCTTGGCTTGAGAGCACCTTCCTTGCCCACGTTTTCTAATCTGGGTCCTGGGTATGCATTACTCTGTGATTTATTTCAAGCCCCATTTCCATTGAGGTCATTGGTTGACCTGTTATAATCCGTGTCAGTGGCCCAGTCAGTGTAGATATCATTGATGGCCTCAACATTGATCTTGCAGACAGCATTCATGTTGCTGACCTTGGCATCATCAGTGCTTGTTCTCCTGTCAGTACTGGAGCTTAACATGCCAGAGCTGTCCTCAGTACTGCCCTTTCATGGGATGAGTATCCTTTCCCTGGAGTTTATCTTCCGATCATTGATGTTGAGGTCACCAGCCTCATCCATGCTGTTGCTGCTGATTGGGTCACCAGCCTCATCAGTACTGTTGCTGATGACTGCATCTGTCTCAAGAGACATGGCATGTATTGGACTGAAAGTTGGGGTTTATGTTCTTGACTTCGTCTTCTGTTATCCGGTATTTCTCCATGGAGGGTCAGCAGCTCCAGACATGGGTGCCATTTAAGGTGAGAGACACACCTACATACATACAAATATCTCAAGCACCGGCAATAATGCCCTTCTAGCCTGCCAATATACCAAAACTGTTGTGGTGTCCAGGCTGTTCTTTAAAATATCTAAACTAGCGCTTGCTTTAATATAATGTGGTGGTCTGTATGGATCAGCTGCTTTCTCAGAGAACCAATTAGTACATTCATACAGAATCTTCTGGATAGGTTATCTGATGATTCTCTACTACTTTTTGATAACCCCATACAAGAGATAGTTGTCCCTAAATGCCATATATACCCAAATAAGATTTCCTCTTACATATCTATGAGGCACTGTACAAGTTCAGATATTTTAATCTTTCATAATAGCTTGAATTTTCACATCCATGGATGCCCTTTATGTATTTCCGCTGTACTCTTTCAGTTTACTCTTGCTTGTTTTCTTATAAGGTTTCCATGTTTTTTTTTTTTAGTTCTTTTTTTTAAAAGAAGGAACTTAAATCACTTATGACACAGGCAGTCATACATTTATAGAAATGAAAACAAACCATATTGACATTGTCTTAGCTGCAAGTATTTTACATTACAGAATGTATTTACATAATTTTAGTTGCAAACATTATATATCACTTATAAACTACTCAGTCGTTGTCATTCAGACGTTATTTAGCTCATTCAAATCGTGCCTTCTTTAAACGTTATTTTTCCCACAGTTCCCCTTTTTCATATGTAATTTGCTCCTACCGTTTTCTAAAGATTCTAATTCCAGTTTAGACTTTAATTTCCATTTTCTAGAAATTGCTTTTTTGGCAGCCACCATAATTAGACTCAGCAAGGCTTTACTTTATATAGGCAATTCCGATTCTGTATCATAGCTCTGAAAAATCATTTCTCTAGTTGCACCAGTTTGCTCACCCAGTATCTCTGACAGAGTGATCTGCAGGGAATCCTTAAAGCCTGCCAACTCATTACAATCCCAGAAAATGTGTTCCCAATTACCTCTTTCTTTCCCATCACATCTCAAACATTTGCTGTTTCCTTGAGAAGAATTCTCTGGAGCTACTTAAGGTATAAAATATCTATGTAAACATTTCCATGCAAAAATACTAAATCTTCTAGATTTAGTTGCATATATGGGAGACTAACGTACACCCCCCACATTACTTCTTTGTGAATTGCTTATCCAGTCTCTCTTCCCAGTCCTTTCTAAGCTCTGACTGATTCTTATAGTTATCATGCAGTAGTTTGTATACTCTCTTATTTATTCCTTTTTAACAGCAGCTTCTGTTTTAGATTCTGTTGAAAGCTACCAATGCTGGTCTTTTTTAGGAGCTCCTATTTCTTTCTCTTTGCCTTTGTTCTGATGTCAATCCTTGATATGGAATGCGGTCTCTAACCTGTAGTCCAAATAAATTCTTGGCATGTTCCCATTCTTTTAACTTTTCCCTCTCTCTCTAGTTATTTTTCCCCCAGTACCTTGGTTCCTTTGCCAGCTTTCATCAATAAATTCCAGCCTCCTATTGTCTGTATCCCTAGTTGCATTTATTCATGTTGGCAGAAACTCCTTTCTTCATTCTTGTGTTGACTTAGTTCTTAGAATACTTTCTGCTACTGTATACATATAATTATCTGTAAGATTGTTTTTCTCCTTTAATGGTCTGCATCCAAAATCCCAGTTTCCATTTCTTGAGGTTCCTCTCTAATAGTCATCCCTTTCCACTTTGAATTATAGGATGTGAGAGTGTTCGATCTCGCCGTTTGTTCTTACACCTGGGTTCGGAGCCGATCCTCGGCTCCGTGTCGGCCGCTTGCAAGCTCTGCATCGAGAAGAAGCTCGAGACAACCTAATACCCACAATCCCCCTCTGCCTTTACCTCAGATCTAGTTTGCCGCTGCAGCGTTCGCATCACTGGGTCGAGCTCGAGCACCTAAAGATAAGATTTAAGATTTTATTCTTGTTGTTTCAGAGTAGTTTTATTCTAAAAAGTTTGTTTAGTGACATAGTGTGTGTGTGTGTGGTAAGGTTGAGGAATTCTCGGTTCCGTTTAAGTTTATTTAAACTTATTAGAGTTTCCCTCGGGGCCTACCACCCCTTATTGGATTGACTACCGGATTGACATTTTTCCTTTTACTGGATTCGACAATTTCACCGGACTTGACTTTATTACTGGACTTGACTTCTCACTTTCTAACCATATTAAGTGTAAGATGTCTGAAAAGGCTAAATCTGGTTTCAAGCGTTGCCAATGTGGGCAAAAGATGTCAGTTACTGACAATCATAGTTCCTGCGTCTACTGTCTTGGCCCTCTCCATCTGCAAGAAGACTGCTCAATTTGTCATTCTTTCAGTGGGAGGGTCATGACAGATAGGCGCAGGAAACTCATGGATAGGGGTTTGTTAAAACCTACTTTTCAAGAGGCTCTGGATGCTTCAGACCAGGCATCCAAATCCTCGAAGGAATCGAAGACGTCGGAGCCCAGGTCATCGGCTCCGAGCTCTTCAGCTAAAGTTAGATCACCGGTTCCACAGACTTCGGGGCCGAGTGTTCAACTGTTGTCAGTTTCCGAGCCTCGAGTCTTGGAACCGGTGACGGAGCTCCCTCCCCCGACACTGTTGAGGTCGGCTCCGTCTTCGATTCCTTCGACCCGTTCTTCCAGGCCCCTCTCTGATACTGATGTAGACCGCGTGGTGCAGAAGTTAATGGAGAATACGGCCTTATCCAAACTCATCTCGGTCTCCTCTCAATTGGTGTCGAGACTTGAAGGCCTTCCACTGTCTCCATCTGTTCCTCCTCTGAGACCTGTCCAGTCTTCGGAGCCGGAAGAAGCTGAGCTGCTGATTGTGGAGCCCTCGGTGCCAGAACCGTCCTTTTCTCTGTCGGCTCAGTTTACCTCGACTCCGTCGGATCTGGTACCGGAGTCTCGGAACCGAAGATCCATCCTGGGTTCCGGGACAGAGTCGGACCGATATTTCGGTTCCGACGCTCCCTCTCGGGGCCTCGGCTCGGATCGACTCGGTTCCGTCCTCGGGGTCGATGCCTTCGGTGCCTGTTTCGGGGATTCTTCCCATTTCTTCGGAACCGGGAGATGCCTCGACTCGGGACCCGGGGGCCTTTGATCTCATGAGGAAGGTGTTGTCTACCCAGACAACCACATCAGCAGACACAGCTTCTCCTCCCCATAAAGGTCCGTTATCCTCCTCTGCACCCACGGCTACAGCTAAGCGTCGAGCACCTGTGTCTCAGCCACCCCTGGAGGGTGCCCCCTCTTCCTCGGAGGCTTCTTCGGATGCTCCCCCCGAAGAAATCCCTAGGAAAAGATTGTGTAAGAGGAGACACTTAGATTCTCCACAAGAATCTTTGACATCCGATACTGACTTGGATGAGTCAGAAGGGTCCCCAAAGTCACCTTCAGAAGATGTCTCCTTTTCTGACATCTTGGAGATCCTAAAGCAGAGAGGTGACTGGCAGTCCCTCCCCCCTTCTGAGGATGAGTCAGTCTTGCTGAAGGCATTTGGTGCTCGCCCTTCCTCCTCCTGGGTCACTCCGCCCTTCGATGAGTTAATGGAGCTGATTGCTCGAAGGGCGTGGGAGGCTCCTGACACGGTGGAGCCAGTCCCTAGGAAGCCTAATAAATATATTACTGCACCCCAGGACAAGGCTTATCTGACAAAAGGAGTTCCAGTGGACGCTATGGTGGTGGCAGTGGCCACGAAAAAGGAGATGTCGGAATCTTCCTCATCTGTCCATCCCCCTAATAAAGATTCTAGGACTATGGACAGGTATGGGAAGCGCATTTTTAGTTCAGCGGCTTTTTCCATGCGATCCCTGAACTATTTGACCCACTTTACACGACTACAGAGGGATCTAGTCAAAGAGTTGGGAGATACCCTCCAGGGTACTACAGATGCTGCTGTCTCGGAGAAAGTTACAGCACAGCTCAATACCCTTACATCCATTGTAAACTCGTCCATGAGGCTGATCTCATACGCAGCCGAAGGTTCGAGTAGGGCAGCAGCTTCAGCGATTGCTCTTCGTAGACAATCCTGGATGTGCTTATGTTCATTTGCGGAAGCCTTCAAGTCTTCCTTTACTAACGCCCCATTTGACGGTGCCACTCTCTTTGGCCCCAAAGTAAAGGAGACCCTTACCTGGTGTGAGCAGGAGGGAAAGACTCTGTCTGCTGTCGGAGTCCGTTTTTCCACCCCATCCAGACCGTACCCCAAAGGGCAACGCGGTGGGAAAATGTGGTTTCGAAAACCCCAAGGTTCTTTCCCAGGCACACAGGGTGATGCCCCCTCTAGAGGCAGAGGAGGAGGCAGAGGTGGAAGACGCCACCCTGGTGGCAGAGGGGGTCCGCAAAATCAAGGTGACAGGGATACCCCCCCTGGAAAACCTTTCCAGCACTCCTGAGAGGAGGCCCGACTGTCCTTCTCTGGAGGCAGTCGGGGTCGCTTAGCTTTATACCCTCAGGCCTGGCAAAACATTACTACAGACAACTGGGTAAAAAGCGTCGTTACCAGAGTTTACAGAATACCATTTCTATCCAACCCCATTCCAAAGAGAAGACTCCCAGATGTGCCGCCCCATCTGCGAGAACCAGCAGCTATAGAAATTTCAAAGCTGCTAGAAAAGAGTCATCCAACCAGTCCCAGCGGACCAAAGAGGATTCGGAACTTACTCAAGGTTCTTTTTAGTTCCAAAGAAGGCAGGGGACTGGAGGCCCATTCTGGACCTAAGCAACCTCAATACCTTCGTCAAGAAAGAAATGTTCCGAATGGTCACGCTTCAATCGATCCTTCCATTCTTACAGAAGGACGACTGGATGTGCTCAATAGATCTGAAGGACGCATACTACCACATCAAAATGGCCAGGGTGTCCAGAGATCATTTGCGCTTCCGGCTGGGAGCCAGTCACTTTCAGTTTCGAGCCCTGCCCTTTGGTCTGACCTCAGCCCCCAGGGATTTCACCAAATGCATGGCAGTGGTAGCGTCTCACCTGAGATGCCTAGGATTCCAGGTGTTTCCGTATCTGGACGACTGGCTCCTTTCTGCCACCACCCAGCGTCAACTGATACAGGCCAGGGATTACACTCTACAATTTTGTGTTCACCTCGGAATTTCCGTAAATTTCGAAAAATCTTTACTACAGCCATCACAGCGTATCTTATTCATAGGAGCGGAATTGGATACGCATCAGTTAATTCTAAGGCTTCCTCCAGAAAGGATAGCTTCACTACAAAGCCACATATCTCTTCTTCTGTCATCCAGAAAATCCCCAGCAAAACTGGTACTAAAGGTTTTGGGCCTCATGGCAGCTTCTCTCATTGCGATACCATTGGGAAGACTGCACATGAGAGTTCTACAATGGCTACTGTTTGCACAATGGTCGTTCCAACAGCTACCTCTGACACACGAAATTCTGATCACAAACACATGCAAATCACACCTAGCCTGGTGGCTTCAGACTTGCAACCTTTCCAGAGGAAGACCATTTGTGCTACCCAGACTGACAGCTACGGTGACCACGGACGCTTCCCTGATAGGGTGGGGGGGCATCTTTCAGGGACAGACGGTCCAAGGCGAATGGACCAATTTAGAGTACAATCTGCACATCAATGTTCTGGAGTTGAGGGCAGTGTTTCTAGCGTTGCAGCACTTTGCTCCCCTTCTTCCTCTAGGGACTATTGCAGTTCAGACGGACAACATGTCTGTAGTCTGGTACATAAACAAGCAAGGGGGAACCAAGTCCTATCAGCTATGCAGAGAGGCCATGAGAATCTGGCAATGGGCGGAGTCCACAGGTCGCTTTCTGATAGCAACGCACATCCCGGGGTCATCCAACGTCATAGCCGACAGGCTGAGCAGAGCAATCCTGTTGCCGCACGAGTGGTCCCTAAAACAGTCAGTTGCGAAGAAGATTTTTCGCAAGTAGGGCCAGCCTTCCTGCGATCTGTTTGCGTCTCCAATGAACGCCAAATGCAGGAGCTACTTTGCCCTATTACCCCCTCCAGGGGAAGTCCCCAGGGACGCGCTAGTTCATGATTGGCCCCCGGGTCTCCTGTATGCTTTTCCTCCTTTTCCCCTGATTGCGAAGTTTCTGCAGAAAGCCAACAACCTGCAGAGGATGATCATCCTCATTGCCCCATTCTGGCCTCGTCAAATTTGGTTCCCCTTTCTTCTGGCACATCGCATTCGGGGACCCTGGATCCTGGACCCAGAGCCAGATCTACTGACTCACTCGTCAGGGGCTCCCCACCCCTCGCTCCTGTCTCTCCATCTAGCAGCTTGGCTGCTCCTTCTACTTAGCCAGGTCTGATCTTCTTTCACCTGCAGTTCAGAATATACTAGTGGCTTCTCATAAAGCTTCCACTACAAAGACCTACACCAGTAAATGGAAGCGCTTTGTATTCTGGGCAAATACACAGCAATTGGACCCTTTCATAGCTCCTTTATACAAAATCTTGGAGTTTTTAACAGAATTGTTCCACCAAGGAGCTTCTCCTGCCACTTTAAAAGTGCAATTGGCTGCCATCTCCAACTTTCATGTGGAAGAATGTGGGGCTCCTGTTGTGGCCCACAGACTTTGTAAGGCCTTTTTAAAAGGGTCTTTCCATATTAGACCGCCAGTTAGATCTCCTACATCCCCTTGGAATCTAAACCTTTTATTATCTAAATTGATGTTACCCCCATTTGAACCAGCCTCCTCTTGTCCATTGAAGTATTTGTCGTGGAAGACCCTCTTCTTGGCAGCCATTACATCCGCTAGGCGAGTATCTGAGCTTCAGGCTCTTTCCATTAAACACCCTTATTTGATCTTTCACTCTGACAGAGTATCTCTTCGCACTAATCCATCCTTTCTCCCCAAAGTTTGCTCTATTAATAACATTAATCAATCCATTGAATTACCCACCTTTTTCAAAAATCACTCCAATAAATTGGAGTATATGTTACACAAGTTGGATGTCCACAGACAACTTAGATTTTACTTGGATAGAACAAAAGATCACAGGAAATCTGATCAACTTTTTGTAGCCTTTGCTGATAGCAGGAAAGGTGTAGCGGTTACTAAACGAACTCTTTCCAAATGGTTAACTGATTGTATTACCTATGTTTATGATTCTTCAAATCAAGCTTTATCTGTCAAACCCAAAGGACATTCTACAAGATCAGTGTCTACATCCCTGGCTCATGCAGCTCGCCTACCATTAGACACTATATGTGCAGCTGCTACTTGGTCTAAACCACATACATTCATCTCTCATTACAAAGTTGACAGGGTTTCTAGGGACAGGGCAACCTTTGGTTCCACTGTGCTCAAGAACATCCTCCCGTGAGTTCCTCAGGAACATGGAGCTAGGGACGCTACCCAGGTGTAAGAACAAACGGCGAGATCGAACACTCTCACATATAGAAGTTATGTCCTTACCATAACGTTCCATGTGGAGTGTTCATCTCGCCTTTGTTCTTACATTCCCACCCTCCCACCTTCAGGAAGAACGTTCAGTTTGGTGCCTGGTCTGGGTTATTCTGCTTCTGCATTTGCAATTGTTGTATATATGATGTACATGTGTGTGTATATATATATATATATATATATATATATATATATATATATATATATATAGATACAAGTGTTCTTGCTGCTATGTAAATTTTGGCATGAGTGTGTTCTCTCTCTGACTGCTGGTTTGCTTGCAAACTAGATCTGAGGTAAAGGCAGAGGGGAAATTGTGGGTATTAGGTTGTCTCGAGCTTCTTCTCGATGCAGAGCTTGCAAGCGGCCGACACGGAGCCGAGGATCGGCTCCGAACCCAGGTGTAAGAACAAAGGCGAGATGAACACTCCACATGGAACGTTATGGTAAGGACATAACTTCTATTTTCTGCTTGTACTTTGTATAGGAGCCGTAACTGTCTTGCTCTTAAATATCCCTTCAAATGTGGCAGTCCAGTCAGCCTTATTCTCTTGGAAGAATCAGCTTATCCCACTTGACTCCTGCTGTCTTTCCCCTCCCAGATAAAATCCTTCAGCTCTTTATTAATTGCTAACCACAGCTTCTACTGTGATTGATAAAAATATGCCTGACCTATGTATGACTAAACGGGCTAAAAACATTTTTACTGCTTGTTAGCTTACTATTCATATCCATATTAGAGCTTCCAATTTTTAAATTTTTTTGTTCTCTTCCCACATATCCTTAGCTGCTACACCAGAATCATTTTTAATCCATACTCCTAAATGCTTAATTTTATCATGTCCCCATAAATATGGCTATTCATTGAACCAATTCATTTGTGGGTGCATAATTTACAGGTATTGCTTTTATTTTAGTTTCATTAATTTTATATCTAAAAAAAATTGAAACTGTCTCAGAATGTTTCACAACACTGTAATGCCCTTTTCTCATTTTATCAGGTATAAAATAATGTTATCTGCAAATAGAGCCAGCTTTTCTTGACTGCCATACCAAAATATGCCTGCCATATCCTTGAATTTCTGAGTCCCTTATTTTGTTTGCCAGTGGTTTTAAATATAATGTGAATAACAAAGGGGAGAGGCACCCCTGCCTGGTTCCTCTACTCAAGCAGAAATTATCAGAGAGGAACCCACCCACTTTAATTTTCGCTTCTGATCCCTCATATTTCCTCATAATCAACCTTTATAAATTTATCAGGGAATGCAAATGCTTCCATTACTCTGCTCATTAAGTCCCAGCTTAAGCTGTCAGTGCTTTCTCTGCATCAAGACCCACCAACAACAGTGGTATTTTATTATACTTTGCTTCCCTGTGATCATCAGTGTTGTGTTAATGTTGTCAAACATTTGCTTCCCCTCCACAAAACTACATTGATCTATAGCCATCAATTTTGGCATCACTTTGCCATTCTTAGCCATTATAGACATCAACACATTATAGTCAGTTTTAGTATTGAAATGGTCCTATATGAAACTGGATCTGATGAATCTTTACCATCTTTAGGTATTACAGCTACCACCTCTTTCTTCCAGGATGTTGGTACTTCTCTTAAAATACTGTTAAACAAAACCTTCCATATATTTGCCTGTTTTTTTCCATCCTAGCTTCCAAACCTCCACAGGAATACCATCTATCTCTGGGTACTTTCTTGTAGATTGGTTATACATCAACATTTTTATCTTATCTCCTCCTGTCCTGTTTGTAATTGAGCCTCGTATACCTCTAAACTTGGCATATTTAATTCTTCCATAAACATTTACATTTGTACCTTTTTCTTGATTTCCATATTTCCCTGCTTTATACAGACTTTTATAGAATTTCTGAAATTCCTCTATAGTTCTTAAGTGCTTAGCCCTTTTCTACTTCTACACACTTTGTGTTTTGTTATTTTATTAAACTAAATGCTGTTCTGCAATTGCGGCAAACTTCGTTTTTTTATTAACGTTTTGAGGTAATCCTTTAGCATATTTTCTGGCATTCTATTTATGCTGCCTCTTCTCCTCTTGTGTCTTTTCCATATCTGTTTATTTTGCGTTTTACTTTCATTATTTGCTATTTATTTATTTCCTTTACCATCTCCTCCACTTTTTTTTTTTCACTTCTTTTAAATTGTTTTTTAGATACAATTTTTTTTTCTGAATAATCTCCTTCTTTCTTTAAAAATTTTATTCATTTTCCACATCTGTTTTCAAAATTTTCTGTTTTCAAAGAAGTGTGAGAAACACAAATTATGTTTTTATTGCTCATATGCATGATCTGGCTTGCATTATTTTAAATTACCTGTATATCAAGATTATCAATTAATGTAACCTGATCTGTGAAATGTGTGTTTTTCCTAACCCAGTTTTTTGTGAATTAGTTTGAAATAATATAATTTTACCAGACTCTAGGAAGTAATTCTAATTTTATTTACCATGCCAAATTTAAATTTATTCTAAAAAAAAATCACCCTTTTTTGTCTTATGTCTTCTTCTGGGTCCTTCTGCACTTCCACTTTCAACATTCCCCACCTATAAAAGCCTATAAAATGTATATAAATGCTATTAGGTAAATTAAGTCTTAAATAATCTTAAAAGCTTCCATTGAGAATGCAGTGGGATGTAAAGTCAAATCACACTGCTTTGCTCCTCTTCCTTTCTTAGCATCCTTAGCACTAAAAATCTGCAGTTAATGCTTTTTTGTCATTCAGCCCTATTGGCACAATTACAGCAGCTATTACAGATGTTCCTATTTTATTTTGTCTCTATTATCCTGAATAATATTTATCCTTTTTTCCTTGATTTTTTTTTTTTTATTCATAGAGCAATCAGTTTTTGCAAGTTTTTGTTTTTTTTATATGTTACAATTTTTTATTCTTTGTGTTTTCTTTCTCTTTTGTTTTATCTATTATAATATTGACAATTAACATTTAAAAAATCTTCATTGTCTTAAAGTTAGTTAGTCCACCTATTGTTAGAACAGCCTTTTCCAGTTCAAATGTCTAGTTCCAGTTTTTGTGTTACATGCCTGCACTGTTTGTGGCAGGTTGATCTTTTATACAGGTGTTTCTTGTTATCCATTTGAGAGGCTTTTTACATTTCTTACAATTTTTTTTTTTATGAAAAACAAAAAAAACCTCCTAAAAACCTATTAACACACTAAACACATTTACAACATGTGCATCTTCAAATATTGTTTACCAAAAAATGTTCAAATGTTTCAAACTGTGACAACTTTACTCACAGACTTATGTTAACATGAAAGAAAGGTTAAGGTTATCCATGTTAATGGTGCAGGTGCAGCCTGTGCTTCTGCTAAGTGCTGTTTAGTTTTATCTTCTCTGTATAGCTCTCTCAGCTGGGAAAACAGTTGAATGCTTTCAGAGAACATAATCTGCTATCCAGTTCTCTTTATCAGATAGTCTCCTAGAGACATGAGAACCAGATACAAAATTGATAGACATACATTTTTTACTAGAAAAAAGCTTTATAGTAATTAGTATACTTGTAGGATTATAGGAGGTTACTAGGCTATTGGCAACGAGGCCCTTATAAGCCTAGACAAGAGCTTAGCCCATGTTCAGACAAGTCAGCACCCAGAGCCCCTGTCCAACAGGGACATGGGTGGAATCCCAGGAGTGTATTTTCTGTTTCCCATCCAGTTATCCAGGTTTTGCTTAAAAAGGGGTAATGAGGTACTCTGCTTGACCTGGAGAGGGGTGTCAATTCCACAGATGAGGGAGTCTCTGGGACACAAATCTGTTCCACCAACAAATCCTATTGATATCACAGACCAGGTTGAGGTTGTGCGTACGGGTTGCTCAAGTGGAGCTTGACCTGCGGATATGCAGCAGTCCCATCAAGGCATGGTCTGAGATTGCTTTGTATGCCAGACAAAGGTCACCTCTGAGGAGTCTGTATGAAACTGAGTAGAGGGATAGGGCTTTTAGCTTATCTGTATGGGGTAGGTGTTTGAGGCCCTGGATTCTTTAGGGTAGTTGTTTGAGGCCCTGGATTTTCCTGGTGAGGAACCTCTGTGGTCTCTCCAGCTGCTGCATGTGCATTGAGAGGTACATGCTGAAGGGGGCATTGTACTCAGTTGGATTTATAAGGAAGAATACAGGGATCATATGACTTCTTTGTCCCTGGATGAGATGCTCTTATTTATGAGGTGGGCCATGTAGAAAGCTTTCCGTACAACGGAAGCACATGGTGGTCAAAAGTCAGGTTGCTCTCAACCTGGGTACCCAAATCCCTCACTACTGATATGTGTACTTAGGACATTGTTATTAATGTAATAGGTGAGGACATCACTCTCCCCAAATGGGGATGATGATACATTTTTTTGGCATTGAGCATGAGGCCATATTTCTGGCACCAGTCATTTTGTTTGGGTAAGACCCTCTTGGAGGATGCCCACATCTCTTGAGGAATTGATAACTGCACCCAGCTTGCAGTCATCTGCAAACTTGGTCAGCCATAGCTCAGTGGTTTTGGCCAGCACCTCAGAGAAGAAACTCCCGAATAAGAGGCCCCAAGACAGATCCCTGAGGTATGCCACTCGTTACGGGTCTACTGCTTGAGTTGGCTTCCCCTATATTGATTAAGTGGGTACCATCAGTGAGCTGGTTTGCTATCCATCTGGTAACATATGAATTGATGCCTAGTTGAGAGAGTTTATCTACTATGCCCCAGTGGGGAATAGCGTCAAAGACTTTGGCCAGGTCAAGGTAGGCGGTGTTCACAGTCTTCCCCTCATCCATGGTTTCGGTGACTGTCTCAGACGTCAACCAGATTTAACAGACATGAACTCCGCTTGACAAAGCCAAACTGTGCAAGGTAGAGTGTTTGGAGGTTTCCAATGTCCCTCTTAATGAAGCCCATGATAATCAATTCCATGGCCTTGTAGATCAGACTAGTTAGGCTGATGGGTCTATAATTTCCTGGAATGGTGGATGCTCACATTTGTGTGAAGAGGTGACAGAGGCTGTCCTCTGCTTGTCTCGGACAAAGCCGGTACTCTGGCTTTAGTTGAATAGGATACTTAATGGTGCTGCAAGTTCATGCCTGAGTTCATGTAGGATGCAGCCTGGGATGTTATCCGGTCCCATGGAGGTTGTATTTTTTGCCTTTTCAGAGGGCAGTGATGACCTTTTCCCTAGAGATAAGGTTGGGGGGGCAGGTACTAAGGATGTCCTGATTTACTGATGGGGGAGCAGAGGGGAGAAATTTTCACCGAATCTGTCAGCCAGTTGGCTATATCTACAGCATTTGTGTATGTGGTGCCCTTGACCACCAGTTCTGAACAGATCTGGGTGCTTCCTTTCAGATTGCAGACATATGTGAAGACGGCCTTATGATGGTCTCTAGTAGATAGGGCCAATTTGGACTGCAAGTTGGCTTTAGAGGATTTCTCTAGTAAATTTATTTGCTTGTTCAGGCTAAGGAGAGATTGCTTCCAGTTGAACACCTGCACCTTCTTGAACATCATTTTTTTTCCTTTTGTTATATAGTTTATTGCAGATGTCCCACCAGACAGGTTTACTCTTCCTTGCAGAGGATGATTTTGTCTTGTCAGGTATTCCTGATTCCATGCATCTATATAAATGCTTGTATAGTACTTTGGTGCCACTTCCTGCAGTGGGGGAGGGGGCTGTGAAGCTGTTTATACCATCCCTCAGGAGGTTGTCATCCGCTTTGGAGAAGTTTTTTTTTTGTTTGACCCTAGCCAGAGGGGGGTCAGGGGAGATGGCGACTTTGAAAGTGACCGCTTTATGATCTGATCTTACCAGGGAGGATGATACAGTGGGGGTGCTGCAGTGGTTACTCATGTTGGTTAATACCAAGTCCAAGATATCCCCTCTTGTGGAGGTACAACTAGCTGTTCCAAGGCATTTGCATTGATAACATTGAGGAATCTCTGGGCATTTGTTCTGGCATGAGTTGTTTTCCAATCTATGGGTGGGTAATTAGTCACCAAGGGTCAGTATAAAGGGTTGAATCTTGATAGATTTGAAGAGGTCCAGATAGGTGGAGTGAGCATCTTGAGTCCAATTTGGGGGACCATAGCTAGCTATAATTTGAATAGGGTCTTGTCGGAGGTTAACTGTACCTGAAGTGTCTCCTGTGCGCCATACTGTTTGACCAGCCTGGAGGTGTGTGTGTCTTTAATATATATTGAAACTTCACCTCTTTTGGCTTTGCTGCCCACACTTTCGGGTCTGAATATATGATAGGATGAGTAACCAGGTAAGGCTAGGGTGCTCTCCGCAGCTTTGAACCAGGTATTTGTGATTGCACAAATGTCAGCATCTTCCATGTTAAGAATGCTTGCAATGAGTGCAGTTTCATGTTCAGACTCCTGATGTTTAGCAGCATGACCTTTAATTTGCATTTTCTAGAGATTTTTATGTTGGTAGTATCAACCTTGTGACTTGTCCTAAAAAAAGTACTATGGGGGAGGCAAGGACCTTTGCCAGAAGCCTGAAGCCCAAGTGAGACAGATGCAGGCCATCTTTACCAAAGCATCATGGTCTGTCGATCATATCTTCCCAGGCTGTCAGGCAATGGTTCCCCCTGGAATGACACCAGAAACTAAGCCAGTTAGTCGATCATTTTCTGTTTGTATTGAGGCAGCATTCTGGATGACAGTAGAATGCTGCTTAAGGCTAGGGACACACCTGCCTGGGACACGCATTCAGTGACCTCAATTATGTCTCTCTTCATATAGTCCAGGGAGGTACATCTAAAGTCGTTCACACCAACATAGACTATGACAAAGTCATAACAGTACCTGTTGTTGAGAGACTTGACCTTATCCAGGTTGGTGAGAGGCTTATCTGTATGTCCCACAATGGAGTCTCCTATGACTAATATTTTGGGTTTATGGTTGGGCCTTAGTGGTTACGAGACACTGGTGTGTGGGCTACGCATGGTATGTGGTGTGGAGGGTTCTGGAGTTCTTGTGTTTTTGCCTCTGTGGTCTCCTTTGTTTGGGTTTGTTTTTGTTGAGAACCTCCACATATGTGGGTGTGTGTTGTGTAGTTGTTGGTGGGGTTTGAGGTGTAGTGATTGTGTTGACAACTTTCGCAGTGCCAGATAGACTAGCTTCTGAGGGCGAGACCATAAATTAATTTCTTTATGTAGTTGCATCTCTCACAAATTGTGTTCCTAGGTGGTGGTAATAGATGGTTGTTTGTGTACATGAGGCAGTTGATACACTGTCTCAGGATTCCCATTTCAACCAGGCTGGCAGGAGAAACCGTAGGAAATTGTCCATCCATATTTGTCAGAATCTGAGGGAGAGCTAAGGGGTAGACTTAAATCCCATGTGTTTAAACCAAAACTAAGAGACTTAAAATAACACTTGGTTTAAACAGGCTAAAAACGAGCAGTAATAAATGCAGCAGAGAAGATGCAGGTGAACACTTAAGTAGCAGAAGAACCAAGATGAAGTGATTTTTTTTTTTAGTAAAGTGGAAAGGGAGAAAGGAGATAATTCAAGGTTAAGAAACTAAGGAGGTTGGCCTTCCCAAATATTCTGTCTGTATTAGGTAGAATGCGCTAATGACACTGTACTGGGAGAACCATCTCTGATCAAATTTTACACTGCAGGCAACTGCAAAACTACTGAGTATAAGAACAAGACACCAATAGGGAGGGAAGGTGGGAAACTATACTACAGCAACTAGCTACACTGTTTTAGGCAGAGTACACTACAGCAATGTTTATCACAGCAGGAAAATAGCAGTGAGACACTAAATGAAAGTTTAAACAGACAAAGCAGAGACTAGAGAATGCATTTAACTGCAAACAATTCAGTTATATGATTCCTTGGCAGGAAATCGGAACAAACAGATGCTTAACAAATAGAGAACATTTCCAGTTAATACATTTCACACAATGAAACTAGATAAAACAAGCTTTACAGTGTGGCAGTAACAAAAGTGATTTAACAGGCCCTGTATGGCAGACAATTTCAGTACTGTAGTACAGATTAGTTTATAGCAATAAAATACAGTAAAAAATAGTAGGCAGCAAACAATAAAAAGTACTATAAATTGTTAGAATAAACAATAACTAGTAAAAATAAGCAAAAAAAAAAAACAGGATACTTGTTATCACAGATTAGATTTGTGGTCATTGCCCCTCCTCTGTTTAACTCTGTGTTTTCTCTTAAAACCTGTTATACGTTCAAGCTAAGGGCCTTAATCCAGTCATTCCCCTATGCAAGAATAAGAAAAAGCACACTAATTTTTCTTTTTTGTCATGCTCTTTTGCATCAAAACTGAACAAAGAGGGAGAAGGGAGAAAAAACAGTAGCACCAATTTACATTAGTATACCTATTACACTTAAAATAACTGATAAACTTTTACCTTATAGCATTCAAAGAAAATCATACACTATTAAAATAGTACTGTTAAGGAAAAATAGTTTTACTTGGTTATCTTCTCCCTTCTCTTTCCCTCTCCTAAGTATTTTTCAAACATTAATGACATGATGTAGGGCGTATGCTTTAGACTCCTCTACAAATTTAACAGACCAAAAAGTCCAATATTTCCAGATTTGCTTGTTCTGCCATGTTTCACAAATATAATTATTGTTTTGTAATCCCATATTTGCCAGTTTCCAAGTTGCTGGTTTTATTTCTGTTCATCTCAGTCGCCCAAATCCAGCCTCTGCTTCCTTTCCAGTGTACTGCTCTCAATTTTTCTACTCTACTGTTGTGTTTTTGTTTTTCCTTTCATCAGGCATTTCCCATTGAAACATTGAAAAAGGTTTTACTAGCACAGTCTCTCTCTGTTTTCTTTATTACCAGAAGAACAAGAAGCAGAATCTCCTTCAGTTTCACAGCTCATTGTTTGTATTAAAAAATGATTGCATCCCTCCAGGGAAAATATTTTCTAGATAGCTGGGTACAGCAGTTTGAATTTCATGCCTTTCTCTCAACATTCACTGACTAATGGAATACATTTACTCCTCTTCTGCTTGGTGTACAATAAGTCGTCATTCTCCACAAACAATCTGCTGTCTCTCACTTTTAGTGCTTTATCCTTCTACCACAGTTTTGTCTGAATCAACTCCTTCTACTGGTAAGATTGCATCTTTGCTATTAAAGGTCTAGGTTGCTTTCTCATAGCCAGCTTTGTAGCATGCACATGATGCATCTTTATAGTTAATTCCTGTTGTGGAATACCAGTCCAGATGCTTATATTTGTGCTTTCATAAAATTAATACAGTCTGTTCCTTTCAGCTTCTCTGGTACAGTAGAAACTCTCAGGCTTTTCCAACATGCTCTGCCCCCTAATTCTATTATTTTTTGAAGCCTCTCTTTTTGTGCAGTCTCATATTTAGGCTGCCTTTTCATGTCACCCTCTGAGTTTTGCAGTTTCATCATCTCATGTGAATATCTGTTTAAAGCTTCTGCCATTTTTTCCAGCCTTTTTTGTTGTTTGATTTGATATACTCCTTCATTATTTCATTTATTGTAATCAGGTCTGCATGCATGCAGTCGTCTTGTACTTTCCTCTAGGTTACTGGAAGTCATGTCTGAAGCTTGTACTGCTTTTTGCTGAAGTACTTTTCCCAGTCAGTACGTTTTCCTCACCTTTTGTAGCTGATTTTCCTTCAGGTCCTCTGTATTTCTTTTTAGGGTCTGATGTAATTAACAATCAATGACTTCATCATCTCTGATTTTTCTAGACTTTATACATCTTTTACACAATCTATAGGTCTATAACTATAATTAACCAACTGGTCGATATGATTAGAAAAACTCAAAGCTGCATCTACCCATATACCCTGGTCCCCAAGTAAGTCTACAATCACTGTATGCTGTGTTATATATTCACCTTTCAATTTATGTCTCCCAAATCTCATGCTTAGTTTTTAATGTATTTATCAGCAATAGTATTCTGATGTGCACAAATGGTCAATTTAGTCAAGTTCTTTTTCAAACCTGCCCTATCTGCAACATGTGTAATCGGTCTCAGGTCATCTGCATACAGACTGTAGAATACCTCGATGAAAAAGGCCTGAAAGATGCAATCTAAACAAGTAAGGGCCTATGACAGAGTCCTGTGGGATACCCTGACTGTAACTAAGAATTTCACCTGTCAAATTGCTGTATGGAACTTACCATGTTCTATTTGTAAGCCATGCAGCTGCACATCTTATCAAGAGTAAATCAGTACATAGTTGTTGTAATTTATTGATCATTATTTTGTGCATGACCCTGTCAAATACTGAAGTTAAATTGTGGTGTGATGTATATAGATTTTCATTCATAGCTGTTGTTATATTGTTATAGGACATCATGTGGTAATAGATCAATTTTCAACATATGCATGCTGATACATGGTGTAAAGTCCCAACATTTCCAGATGTTCATCGTGTTAACCTGCTGCAGTCATCACACTTGGGTTATCCTGCCGTCAGGCGGTCCCACAGTCGGCACAAATTCCAAAGTCTTGGTCCGGCATCGGTTGCTGTCGCTTCTTCCCTGACGTCAGAGTGCCAGAGGTATATCAGAGGCATCCAACGCCATTTTCTTCAGTCTTTCTTGCCGCGCGGTGCCCGAAGCAGAAGCAGTTCGCAAGTGCCGGTCGGCCGACACCTGGGATTTTCGAATAGAGTTTCAGTCTGAAGTCTTCAAAGCTAAGTACCCCATTGGGGAACCTTTTCTTGCCTCAGTCCGATGTCAGAAAAAGTTAACAATTGCATTTCTTGTGGGAAGCAAATACCTCATAAGGACTTTCATTCTTTTTACATACCTTGCCTAGGCCCAGACCACAAAGTCATTGGTTGTCGGTTTTGTGCTAGGTTCAATAAGTGAACTATAAAGCGTCGTTTTGATTTCGCACGACACTACTTCGGTAGAAAATTTAATTACACTATGCCGTCGGAGCAACCGACTACTGGCGTGCATAAAAAATGCAAGGATAAGGACCGGCAGCCTAGATCCAAGCCAGATTCCGAGGCCTCGGCTGGCCTGGTCGCCGGTTCTCCGGTTTACAGTGAGGAGCCTACGCAGCCCCTGGCTACCACTGAATTGAATCCCCAGGCCGCATCGGACCCCCCAGCAGAGATTTCTAGGCCGATGCAGCCATTTTCCTTAGGCCCTTCCGACGACATTGTAGTAGGGGAAGCCAGTGCTGCAGAAACACCTTTGGTTTCTGAAGGTGTCTTCAGACTGACTACCCTCACCATTAAATCTTATGCTAAACCAAAAAAGCCTACACTTCAGTCTCCAGGTCAAGGCCCTATGCCTAAGAAACAGATGCTTAAAATGGCTGAAGATTTGATTTCTTTGGTCAGGGGTTCCCATCCCTCCCCCCGACAAAATGCCTAGACAAGAGGAGGATTATGCCTCCTCTGAACAGGTGTCTGTTTCCTCAGGCTCCTCTGAGGAACAGGATTACTCCTTTCCACCTTATGAAGATTCTGATGCTGAGGACTCCATTCCCTCAGCTTCTCCCCCTGAAGACTCCTTTGGGGAAACCTTACACACCATGAGGGAACATTTCCACTGGGAAGGTCAGGACTACTCTGACTCAAAGAAAAGGCTCCGAGAGTTTCTTTTACTCCCCCAGCACAGACCTCTTGCTATCCCCCCAGTTTTGGACATAGTGGATGATGTCTTCTTAGAATCTAGTCTAAATCCAGATTCTCTGCCTCCTGCTCCAGCCAAACCAGATAGATACTATAGAGTGCCTGACTCTCACAAATTTCTTTACAAAAGCCCTGCTGCTGATCCAGAGACAATCTCCCAGGGTCCCAAAGGGGCTAAGGCTTCTATGGCTAAAATTCCTGTACCCTCAGAAAGGGACTCCAGAGCACTAGATAGGTGGGGGAAGAAGGTTTACACCTCAACTTCTCTAGCTATGAGAGCACTAAATTGTCAATTTCACATGCTTAAATACCAGCAATTCCTAATGTCTCAAATAAAACAAAAGATGGGCACGCACCCTCAACGGTCTGAATTCAAGGAAATGCAAGATCTGCTGCATGCAGCTGAGCAGGTGGGCAAACATACTTTACAATGTGGTTTTGATGCCTTGGAAGCTTCCTTTAGAGCAGCTGTTACTGGGTCTGTTATACGTAGGCATGCTTGGTTAAAGGAACAATCTCTGCCTGATCATGTTAAAGCAAAGTTACTGGATGCACCCTTACAGCAGGATGTTTTATTTGGGGTTAAAGCAGAGGAGGTTTTAAAGAAAATGGAGGATAAGGCAAAATCTATGCAAACGGTCAAAGATTTCTTACAGGTACAGCCCCCACGCTTCAGCAGAAATTGGCCAACAAAAAATTGGTTGTTTCCAGCTTCTGACAGACCACAGAGGGGTAAATACAGGCGCCCAAGGTGCAGAGGACAAGCACAAATCCCTTATAAACCTCGCCAATGGGGCACTACAACACAGAAGGGAGGAGAAGACAGGTCCTAAACCACTAGAAGGCAAACACAATGACTCAAACCTCAAACTGCCAAGCAAAACCCTGTTGGCAGCTCCCTTGGGAGGAAAATTAGCACTTTTTGCAGACAACTGGCGCATCATCACAAAGGACAAATGGGTCCTAGACATTCTCTCACATGGATACAGATTCCATTTTCACACCTTGCCAAGGATAAAAGGAATGCCAAACCTGCCACAAAATCAATGGGCAGAGGCACAAAAACAAATTACAGCTCTCATGGACATGACAGCCATTCAACTGGTACCTACACAGGAGCAAGGCCAAGGATTTTACTCAAGGCTCTTTCTAGTCCCCAGAAAGGACAATGCTTCGAGACCCATTCTGGACCTTTCAATCTTAAACGCCTTCTTGCAAGTACCCAAATTCAAGATGCTAACACTACAGCAGCTTCTTCCCATGTTGGGCAAGAAAGCTTGGCTAGTAACGTTGGACCTCAAGGAGGCATACCTGCATATCCCTATCAGACAAAATTGCAGAAGATACCTCCGTTTCATTGTAGATTCAACACATTACCAATTCTCTGCACTGCCCTTTGGCTTATCTACTGTGCCCAGGGTCTTCACAAAATGCCTGGCACCAGTAATTGCATACTGCAGACAGAGAGGAATTCAAATATACCCATACCTGGACGACTGTCTCATCCAAGCAGAAAGCAAGGACATTCTCTTGCAACACCTGGCTTTTGTAAGATATCTTCTAAGTTGCCTAGGGTACACAGTAAACGAAAAGAAATCAAATCTAGTGCCCTCACAAATTATGACATTCCTGGGTGCCAGCTTGAATACAACGTCCCAGATGGCTTATCTGACGCCAGACAAACAACTACAATTAACTCAATACTTCAGAACAATGGCAACAAAGACCCAACTCCCTGCAAGAAAAATTCTGCAGGCCTTGGGCTTCATGGCATCTTGCATACTACTAATACCATTTGCAAAACTGCATATGAGGAAATTACAATGGTACCTAAAAAGAGTACGGACTCAACACAGCCACAGCTTGGAAACAATGATAAATCTCATTCCCTGCCTTCAACAGGAGTTTCTATGGTGGTCACAGGCTTGTCACCTAAACAAGGGTCAGCCTTTCACCCTACACCCAGCCAGGCAAACTATGACAACAGATGCATCGGACTATGCCTGTGGGGGCACACATGGCAGGATGGTGCGTTCAAGGCTTATGGACAGCAGATCAAAGGAATCTACACATCAATCAAAAAGAAATGCTAGCTGTACAAAATGCTCTGACAGCCTTCAAGGACTTCTTGCATCCAGGACAGCTTATCATAAGGACAGACAACACCACAGTAATGTGGTACATAAACAAACAAGGGGGTACACACTCATACCCTCTATGCAGGCAAGCAGTGACCTTGTGGAACACAGCACTGGCTTACCAAGTTCAATTACAAGCTCAATTCCTGCCAGGAAAAAAGAACACATTAGCAGACGACCTAAGCAGAAACATCATGGATCCCCACGAGTGGAAACTGGATCCACAAGTATTCGCAATGATAACTCAAAAATGGGGGCTCCCAGACATAGACCTGTTTGCCAGCCCTCAAAACTATCAGCTAACAAAGTTTTGCACAAGGGCTTTTCACCAGCAAGCTTGGAAAGTGGACGCACTCTCATTCAGTTGGAAAATTATATCAGTGTATGCCTTTCCTCCACTACCCCTTTTCACAAAAGTGCTACTGAAAGTCAGGATGGAGAGACCCCGAATGATACTCATTGCTCCAGACTGGTACCCACTATTAAGGAATATGGCCCAGGGCCCACCATGGGTCCTACCACAAATTACCCACCTGCTCACATAGCAAGACAATCAGATTCTACACAGCCAGCTCAAAACCTTAAACTTGGCTGCATGGCAAATCACCTAAGCAACCAGCCAGCTCCTCTCTCACAAGCTGTTATGGAAGTTATTCTGGAGGCCAGGAGACCCAGCACCAGGAAAGCCTACTCAGATAAATGGAAAAGGTTTTGTGCCTGGAACCAAGCTAAAGGCCAAAATACCCTTCAACCTGATATACCTCAGATTCTGCAATATCTAACTGAGATGTTACACAACGGGCTTTCTTTTTCATCTATTAAAATCCACGCGTCAGCCATTTCTGCTCACTACAAAACGGATCCTCCCTTATTTTCACATCCACTTTTAAGGCAGTTTCTCAGAGGGGTCAAGAACATTAGGCCTCCCAGGAGAGCACCAACACCTACTTGGGACCTCAACTTTGTTCTGGAAAAACTCATGCTACCTCCTTTTGAACCAGCTTTCTCAGCTGACTTAAAGTTTATATCATGGAAGACTGCCCTGCTGCTAGCAATCACTTCAGCTAGAAGAGTTTCAGAACTTCAGGCACTAATGGCAGTAGAGCCTTTACTCATTTTTCATCAAGACAGAGTTTCTCTATGAACTAACCCCTCCTTTATGCCTAAGGTGGTATCCAGTGTAGCTCTAAATCAAACCATCCATTTACCCACCTTCTTTCCAAATCTACAGAACAAAGGAGAAAGACTCCTGCATTCCTTGGACATTCACAGGCAGCTACGTTACTACTTGGATAAAGCTAAGGTTTTCAGAAAATCTGACAAGCTTTTTGTATCATATGCTACAGCATCACAAGGAAAGGCTATCTCAAAACAAACCATTTCCAAATGGATAGGACATTGCATAAGTTTTTGCTACACCCACCATGGAAAACCAGTTCCTGCTACCATAAGGCCCCACACTACCAGGGCAGCAGCTACATCTACAGCCTTCCTCAGGGGGGTGCCAACCAAGGATATTCTGGAAGCTGCAACTTGGAGTTTAGTACACACCTTCACCAAACATTACCACTTACCACTTTACTCTAAGACTAGAGCTGGCTTCGCCACTACAGTTTTGCAGGGCCTTCTAGCCTCCTCTAACCCTGTTTGACTCCACCGCCCATCCTTAGCTTTTGGATTCTACCCAAGTGTGATGACTGCAGCAGGGTAACACGATGAACATAGTACAGTTTTGTACCTACATTAAATGTAGATGTTCGAGTGTGTACCCTGCTGCAGTCCAGGTTGCCCTCCCTCCATCCCCTCTAAACTAGCTGAGCTTATCTCTATCACTATATTCTATACTACCTCTGTGGTGTATTTGCTTGTGCCTAAGGGTTTTGTTTTATTTTTTCCATATAGCTATATTTATATGTATATATATATATATATATATATATATATATATATATATATATATATATATATATATATATATATATATATCTTTTGCCTACCTATTAGGGGCACCTGACATCTGGGGCAAGAAAAACTGAAGAAAATAGCATCGGATGCCTCTGATATATACCCCTGGTGCTCTGACGTCAGGGAAGAAGCGACAGCAACGATGCCGGACCAAGACTTTGGAATTCGTGCTGACTGCGGGACCGCCTGATGGCAGGATAACCCAAGTGTGATGAATGCAGCAGGGTATACACTCGAACATCTACATTTATGTTAGGTACAAAACTGTACTTTCTGGCAATAACTCATCTAGTATTCAGTTCTCCATTATGTTTCTCCAACATGAATGTAGACTTATGGGTGTGTATGACTTTGGGGTTTGTCCTACTCCCCTTTCCATTAAAAACAGGTTTAATAAGCATATGTCACCAATCTTGAGGAATCTCCACATATTTATACAACTTGGTAAATAATGGTGCTACAAGTTCTTCCTTGGGTGTTCTCAGGTAATTATTACTTATTCTGTCTCCTCCCAGTGCTTTGTTTGGATCTAGTGTACACAGTTCTTTTTCAATATGATCTATTTTGATTCCAGTATCTGAGGTTACCTGGATATCACTAGAACAACTTATCACCCTCTTTGTAGAGTTAAACTGTTTTGCTTAAGTTTTTTTTTAAATGTATCTATAATCTGTTGTGTCTGAAAAAAAAAATTAGAATTTACAAGCAGTTTATCAGTTTGTATGTATTTTACTCCTCCATCTTATGCATCTATAAAATGGTTTCCTATTATGCTCAATATCTTTAGATAAATTTTCTTCAAAGTATTCTCTATCTTGTCTCACACTTTGAAGTAAACAACCTGGACAAACAAATTAAGCAGTTTTCAAAACTTGTAGTTTGACCTCTCTTCCATTTCTTATACTTTTTGCCGCTCACCTTAATCGTGTATCTTGTTATGAAAATATCTCCCTGATGTTAAACACTTTTTTTACACTCAAGTAATTTCACTTTCAAAACTGTCCACATTCCTTCTGCAGTTTCTCCACTGAACACATCACTCCAATTAGTTTTACAGTGACTGTTTTGCTTCTCTGTACTCTGTAATTAATCACGTATGCGTTGCTTTATATGTCAGTTTGGCAGTTATCTAGCAAGAAATTAACCATTATAACTCCATGATCACTGCACATCAACAGTGGTAAAACTTGACTTGATGTAACACAAATAATGTCTATTGTGTCCCTTTCCCTGGTAAGTTTTTTTTTTTTTTTCACAAGCTGAAGAAATTGCTGCTGTTGAATATATGTTGTGAATAATTTCCGTGATAATGTTGTTGAATCAATATTATTCCATTCTGTTTATGGTAAATTTAACTCCCCCAGCCACTATTATTCTTCCCTCCTATGTTTCATGCAAGAAATGTCTGAATTTCTGTAGGTTGTCAGGATTTGACTTTGGTGGTCTATACAGTCCAACAATTGTTATATGTTCCAGGGTTGTCTTTATTGTCAAAGTTGCACAGTCTGTAGTATTGCTGTTGTCATTAGCATTTAATAATCACAGGTCTCATAACTGTCTAAATCCGTATCATAACACCTCCACCTGATTTTTTTGTTAGGGTGTCTGTTACAGTTATACCCTGACAGAACTGATTTCCAGTCCTTGTTCCTTAACCATGTTTCGCAAACAATAAGAACATCAGTCTTCTGGGAAGTAGCACATTTTCCAATAAAAAAAATTATTAATGCTCCTAGCATTAACAACCATGCATCAAACGTTGCTGTCTGTGAACTGTTAAATTTTGGACCTGGCAGTAATCCTGCCTTGTGCTTGTCAAATATTGCAAAATATCTGCTACAAATATTCTTATGACTGATCTTGACAAATGCACACCATCGTGTTTGAACACATGTGGGCCCAGAATTAGGCTTGGATGCTGTACACATTTCCATTTTTTAAAATGGGACATTTTTTCATGAAGGTATTTACCCAAAAAATCTTTTCACAGTGACCTGACTCTCCTTTCTGTATGTGATTTGTGAAAAATGCATCCTAAAAGCAGTACAAGCTATACTATCTAAGAGGGCAGTAAGTTCTGTGCTAACAGAGTCCTTGTGAATGAGACCATTTGTTCTGACATGAATAAAAACAGATTCATACTTCCTCACATCAAGGCCTTTTTAGGATTTTCCTCACATCCATTGTTTTTGCTCTTGGCAAGCGTAACATGTTCATTATCTTCTCTGCACGTGTATTAGTTCCTCTAATAATTGAATCTCCAATTGCAAGAATATCTTTTTTGACCAGATCTGAAGAATCTTCAACTTCTAATTCAGAAATATCTGCTTTATTAATGGTTACAAATGAATGATCATTGTCACCATTAGGCTCATTAATCCTACTGTTTCACTGCATATTACATTTGCAAGAATACAGTTCTCATGCAGCCAACGTACATCCACTGCTTGAGCCATGTTGTCAACATCACATCTTTCTCACTCCTTTTTTTTTTCCGTAAAGTAATGTTCTTCAGTCCTTCTGTATTAAATTTTGATTTCTTCCTTTCTTCCTTTTCACCTGCCACTGGCCTATTTTTTTTTTTTATACTGCCTTCTCTTTTGGAAACATGCTGCCTTTTTCTGCAGTCTGCAGGTTTTCTGGTATAAAAATGTCATTCCCTGTATTCTGAGAGTTACATAAAGCAGTGTCCTTTTTAGTATGTCTTCTCTTTACTTTACTTTACAGATTTAAGTTTGTTTTTGTTCCTTGTTATTTGTTGTGAACTTCCTCCTTACTTTCTTTTATTTCCTTCAAGCACTCTGTATCCTCAGATTGCTGAATACTTGTATCCATCATTCCAATGTTGTCAGGGAGCATCATCTTGTTTCAAAGGGGTTGATTGATCTTTATGGGCAATAGACACATCCTTTCCTAAATGTGTTGCATTTGTTCTTTATCTAATGTTTATCTCACCAGTTCAGTCATTAAAATATGTAACAGTTCTCTAAGCCATGCTAATTACACAACTGCAGTCGTCATCAGTAAGTCTAGATTTACCGCTAATAATGCTAAGCAAATCTCCCAACTTTTGACATGAGGAACACAGGTCACCATTGTTATCAGGTGTTATCTTTTAAATATGCATAGTATTTATTACCCTGTGCAGAATATTTGTGCTTTAGCAAATCATTAATGGCATACTCCTTTAAGGAATCCATATTCAGCTTCATATTAATAAAAAAAAATTGTAAAAGAAAAGAATAATCAAAATCAGTTACCACAGAATTCAGAGCGAACCTGTATCAATGTCTGTGAGAAAAATCACACGCACGATATACAACTAAATACTAAAGTAAGTGCAGTTAAGTTGTTTCTCTGACTGTACAAGTTCTGAAAGTAGTCAGGTAAAAAATGGAACTTCTTTACGGCATTATTGCTTGCAGTCATGCCTCTCTTTAATGGTCAAGCTCAATAAATCACAAACCAAGACCGGGTTGTTGAGAAGCTCTGGATTGTCTTCTCTGCAGTCTGTGTGACTTTTTATAGCTGACTTGGGTCCATTAGTATGCCTAGAATTTGCCTGTCTAAAACCTATCCCTTTTCTAATAACAAACAGAGAAAGTTAAAGCTAAAACAACAAAATATAATTCAAAGTAAATATTCTTGTCTACAAGCTATCCATTACTTTCTAGAAACAGTGAAAAATAGTGGTAAGAAGTAAAATATAAATTCAAATAAAACTTCTCTTACCAGGCATCTCCACATTAAATCACAAACCAAGGCAGGAGTGTTTAGATAAACTTTGGCAGTACAGGCTTCCCTGCATGTGCTCCAACCTGCAACAGTTCAAACTATGACTAAGGGACAGTCTGTACTTCCTGTTGACACTTCACTCCCTTTATGGTTATGGTTAGGGCAGAGACACCAGGTAACCTCTGCAAGGTGTACTGACATTGTCTGGATCTCCAGCTTCTGAGTGCTTTTAGAAAATAGAGTTTTTGTGTCAGGATATGAGGCTTCCCCAATTTGAATATCTCTGAGGGGGAACAAGACCAAGTACAAGAGGAAGCATTTGAGCTCTCTTGAGTTTCTCCATTGAGAGCATAGATGATGGCCAAGTGATACCAAGAACTCAACATACCAAATGCAAAATACCTGCAAGAAACCCCTTTAGAGTCTGTATGCATCCCTGCTGTGGCCTTCCAGCAGTCAAGACTCTCTTCTTGGGTGGTTCCGTTGGGTGATAAAATTATTCAGTTGGTCCCTCAGAAGAATTCTAGTGGGACCAACTTTCAGATCCACTGGATGGTGTGATCAGAAAATTCAGAAAATGCTACAAACATCTATCATGGTTGGATCATAAGCCCAGTATCTCTCTCTCTCTCTCTCTCTCTCTCTCTCTCTCATGGTAGACCTTTCATAGCCCCTGAACCCTAGATAACTGTAAACATATTATTTGGAGCAGGTGGTCCAAGACACGCAGTCAACATAAGAGGCCAATCTGCACATTAACATTCTGTAGATGAGGACAGTACAGTTAACAGTAAATTGTTTGAATGATCACTGCTGCAGTAGCCTTAGATGTATGGGTTATATGTCATGCCAAGTATATAACTAACAGTTGGCCAGCTTCCAATGCTTAAGGACACCTTTCATGTGCCCAAACTGTCAAGAATACTCTGAGCTGACTAAGACAAGTTTGGATGAGAAGCCCTTCAGAGCTTTCCTGCCAGCAGAGAGAGAGGCTAAACCCTGAAAGGACAAGACTAAGAATAACAAAAACAATAAATGTACACACCCTGGCATACAAAAGAAAAAGGGATAGGGGGAGGGAACAGCTACTGTAGCAGTGATCATTCAAACATTGATTGTTACGGCAAGTTCTACTGAACAACTGTACTATTCTTGATCACTGCTGCAGTAGCTTTAGCTGTCTGAGAAGATTATTTCATCTTAACTATATTTTGAAGGAGGAAGGAGAATGGTCCAGGATCCCCTGAAGAATGATCCTATCAAAACTTGTTCAAGACCTAAAGAAGGAATCAAGCTTATAGTGCTTTGTAAGAGTATGTACAGAGGACCAAGGAGTAACTTCTAGAGTACTTCTAGAATTCAGCCTTTTCCAAAAAGTCATAGATGAAGCCAAGGCGCTGTAGAATGAGCCTTGATCCTGCCTGGAATATATTGGTCATCCTGAGTATCACAAAAGGTAATGACCAGAGACATTCATTTGGAAATACCCTGTTTGACACAGGTTGTCCCTTTTTACCTAAACAAGAAATGAACAGTTGGATCTGAATGTCTGAAAAATTTAGTTCTGTCAAGACAATACCCTGAGTTGTCTGTGAACATCCAAGGTATGGAGTATCCCTTCTTCCTTATTTATAGGTTCAGAAAAAAAATTAGGAGATGGATAATGTGGCTTAAAGTGAACTTGGATACCATTCTAAACATAAAAGGATTAGTTCTCAAACTCTGCTCCTGTGAGAAAGTTAGGTAGGGATGACTCCCATAAATGCTTGCATCTGTGATAATCCTTCTTGCAGAGGTCAGAGCAATCAGTGAAACGTTTTCCATGTTAAGAACCTCAAGTCAGCCAGATTAGCATGTTCAGATGGAACAAATGGTCGCTTCTGTAACATAACATTAAGGTTCCAAGGAGGGGCCACTAATTTTACGTGGAGGCTGCTTATGTAGAAGCCCTTTCAAGAGTGTTCTGACACGAGGCTACCTTGAAAGAGGAGGATCCGTGGGCAGACACACTGAAGTGTTTGATTAAATGAACCATTGATAGAGTAATAAGAAACACCATAGGATAGTAGCTTGCACAAATATTGTAAAACCAGAGAACAACTAGCCCTGAATGGGTGCTGGTTATGCTGCTGGCACCAGCTAGAAAATCTTTCCATTTGCTAATACACTGTTTTATATTAGTATATTTTCTTGCCTCCATTAGTAGTTGCTGCACATCCTCTGTAAACTAGTGCATAAAAGGACTAAAGATTCTGTCTTCCAGGCAGTCAGTTGAAGTTGATTGGGGTTGGGGTGTATAAAACACTCCTGATCATGTGTGAGTACATCCATTCTGTGAGAAAGCTTGTGGTAATTGTTCCTGGCTATTTCCAAAAGAAAGGAGACCCGTGGTTATTTGGACCTGAAGGGAATTCCCTCAGTGGTCTTGGGGGATTGCTCTGAATCTTCAGAAGTATCCTGGATGTTAGCTGAAAGATATACAGGAACATTACTGAAAAGGCACATGTCTTCCTGGCCACTTTGCATAGTGTCTTGATGCAGAATTTTGCCGTATGATGGTTCAGAGAGGAGGCAAAGAGGTCTACTTGAGGAACTCGCCATAGATGGATCAAATCTTGGAGGACTTCCTGAGCTAGTTTCCATTTGTGAGGGTCTGTCCTGGCCCTGCTCAGCTTGTTTACCACACTGTTTTCCTCTGACAGAACGTAGAATGAGATTGCATTGTGAAATTGTATTCAAACCTATCATGGCTGGTCTGCAAAGGGGGTACAGCCTGGTCCCCCATTGCTTGTTGATGTACTGCATGCCTTGGTATTGTTTGCCACCACATGAAGTCTCCGGGATCACAGATCAAGCATCTCCTTGATATTTATGTGCTTGCATCTGTCCTTGGAGTTCCACACCCCCTGCACTTTTATCCCTCATGAAACTTCTCCCCAAGCAAAGTTTGGAGTGTTTGTGAGAACTGCTTTGGTGCAGGGAGGGAGAAGGGAAGGAATGAATTTAAGGGTATCTGTTGTCTCAACCAAAAATGTTTCTTGTGATCTGAAAGGATAAAGTGTAATGCTGCTGGTACCAATGTCTTTTTCTCATGTGTATTCTTGCCAGAGGTATCATAAGAATTATAAATAGCATGAGACCCAAAATCCATAGTTATTCCCTTGCAGTGACCGGAGTCGAAAGCCTTAGAAGTAGAGCTAAATAAAAATCTGTTTTTTCCTGTTGAAGAAAAGCTCTTTAAACAGAGGTCCTTAGAGTCTATATTATAATCTCGAAGTTACGGAACATCGAATACAATGTGGTTGACACCATATTATCAAAGTTCTGTAACTTAGAAAATAAAAAAAAAAAACATCAAATACTTACCCTAATGGGTTTTAAGCAGGGGGGCAAGCTCCCCTGCACCCCTTGCTGCTTAAGTATACCAACTCTGAGATTGCACTTTAATGTAGTATAGTGTGGAAAGGGAAGATTTCCCTTTCCTACACTGTAGCGCGATCTCGGAGTTGGTATGTTTGTCTACACTCGTTAATTTTTTTTTTTTTTGTTCTACAAATATTTTTATTGCATTTTGATTGTTTAATAGTTCGATGCGTAAAGTTTGATGTTTATGCATTCAAATTATTAAACATTCGAGATTATAATATAGACCCGTCTAGTTGACATTCTGGGAAGACAGTCCTGTGTGAGAGAGTCTAGAAAGACTTCTGAATGTTCTCTTGGAAAATTTGTACAAGAGATCACCCACCTAAGAGGGAGACGATTGATATTTTCAGAAAGACTGCAAAGATAAGTCTTATAAATATGGAATATGTGGATACCCTGTAGCCTGCAATGAGCTATATTTGGAGCTGCACACTTACACACTCATAGTGCAGTGGATAGGCCAAAGGGTAAGGCAGAGAACTGATGTGTGTCTCTGGATCACAAGAAACATCTGAAGTCTGGATGAATAGAATGTGGTGATGAGCAACTTTTTCAAGCTGCCTTATAACACTAGTCTTAAGAGGAAGAAGAGGTAACATGTTTTGAGGTCACATTTTGAATTTGGGCACCATCACAGACCGGTTTAAGAAAGAAATGTCCAGAACTGGTTTCCAGACATTTTCTTTCTTTGGCACTAGAAAACTCCTTGATTAAAACCCCTTCCTAACTCGGGAAGGAGGAACTGGTTCTATCAATCCTTTGGACCATGTGTGATGAAGAATGGGTTCATAGGTGTGTACTAGGCTAATGGCCCTGGAGCCTTTACAAGCCTAGCCCATAGTATTACCCTGGCGTCGTGCCACCTGACCTTAGTTTTCAGTGCCTCTGTCAAGTAGAGTCACTGGAGTGATCCCCAGGGTGAATTTTCTATTTCCCATCCACTCATCAAGATCTCTTTTGAAGAGGGCCAGTGCGGCGCTCTGCTTGACATGTATGGGAAGTCTATTCCATAGCATGGGCAGTCTCTGGGTTATGAATCTTTCCCTCCAGCTTGTTCCGTTTGTGGTAATGAGGTTGAGATCTCTGGAGCCTGTAGTGCGGAGGGATTGGGATTTCTTTAGATGTAGTATTTCTAACAGAGCTGGAGCAGACATGGCTTTGTAAGTCAAGCAGAGATCGCCTCTAAGCAGGCGATATGAGACGGAGAATAGTTGGAGTTTTGAGTCTGTCCATATGGAAAAAGTGTTTAAGGCCTAAGATCCTCTTTGTGAGGTATTTTTGTGGCCTCTCCAGTTGTTGTAGGTGCCTAGTGAGGTACATGCCAAATGGGGCATTGTACTTGATGATTGGCCTAATGAGGGAAGAGTTAGAGGGAGACAATGACCTCCTTCTTCCTGGATGCAAAACCCTTAGTAATGAAATGTGCCACATAGGACTTTCTGGTGACAATGGCAATGTGGTGGTCAAAAGAGAGGTTGCTGTCGACCTGTGTTCAGAGATCTCTTATGACACCTTCTGTGTTCAGTGGACTACCATTGATGTGGTAATTCATGGGAACTGGGTTTTTCCCAAAGGGGATGCCGACATTTTTTGGCATTGAGCTTAAGGCCATGGTTCTGACACCAGTCATTGGTCTCAGTAAGGCCTTTCTGTAGGATGTCAACATCACTTGTGGAGTTAATTATGGGTCCCAACTTGCAATTGTTTGCAAACTTTGTCAGCCAGAGTCCCTTTGTGTTGACCCTGACTTTAGAGAATTAGATACCAAACAGGAGAGGACCCAGGACTGAACCCTGTGGACTCTACTCGTTACTGGTCAACAGTCTGACTTGGAGTCAGCTACTTTCCCACTGTGGGTTCTGTGAGCCAATTTGCAACCCACCTAGTGATATAGGGGTTGATGTAGCTTAGTAAGTTTTTCTGTGATTCCTGAGTGGGAAATGGTATCAAAGGCCTTGGCCAGATCAAGGTTGGCTGTATGAACCACCTTGCCTTCATCCACAGCTCTGTGACTGATGCAAAGAAGTCGAGCAGGTTGAGCAGGCATGATATACCCTTCACAAAACCAAACTGTGTGGTATCTAGAGTTTGGAGGCTCCCTATATCTTTGTTTATTAGGTCCATGATGATGCATTCCATAACTTTGCATATCAGACATGTAAGGCTAATGGGGCTATAGTTCCCAGGGTCTGTAGTCGCTCCTCCTTTGTGGGGAGGGATGACTGTAGCAGTCCACCATTTGGTAGGGAGAAAACCTGAGGTGATGCTGTGATTGATTGAACAGGGCACACAGGTGAGGTGCCAGTTCACTCTGTAGTTCATGTAGAAACTAGCCAGGGATTTTGTCATGTCCCATAGAAGCTGTTTTCTTGACTTTGGACAGTGCTGTTTTAACCTGTGCAGCAGTAAAACTGGGTGCCTGGCAATCTACTGATTATTGTGACTGGTCCTTTGGTGGGGGGGGGGGTAAAGTTGGCACTGAATCTGTCGGCCAGTATATTAGCAATATCTGTTGGCTCGGTATAGGAGGTGCCATTGTGCAACAGCTCTGAACAAATCTGGGTATTGCCGTGGAGTTTATTTACATAACTATAAAAGGTCTTGTGGTTGTCTTTACTATCTGCTGCAATTCTGTTTTCATAGCTAGCTTTAGAGGATCTGATGAGGAATCTCAACTTTTTGTTGAGGCTGATAAGGGAGTTTTTCCACTCTTGGGACTTCACCTTATTTCTCATCAGTTTCCTCCTTCTATTATAGAGTTTGTTTATGGCAGGAGACCACCAAATTGGCTTCCTGTTTTTGGAGGAGAGTGTCTTTTTTTCTATTTGGTATGGCGAGGTCCATGCATTTGTGTATGCAGGGGCATTAGTGTATGACTCGGTGGTCATGCAGCTGTTCTCCAATTGCATGGGTGCCGTGAAGTTAGCCACCTCTGTTTTTAGGAGCCCAGAGTTAGCTTTGGAGAAGTTTTTCATGGTGGTTACCTTTGCGGGTGGATGGGAGGGATGGGATTTCCAAGGTGATTAGTTTGTGGTCGGATTTAACTAGAGAGGAGTTGACTATTGGTACAGAGCAACAGTCATCCATGTTCGTAATGACCAGGTCAAGGATGTTGCTACTTCTAGTGGGGGCTAGAATGAGCTGGTCCAGGGCATTGCAATTAATGAATTCCTGGAAAGGGTGGGCAAGTGTATTTGTACACGAGTAGTTTTCTCAGTTAATGGAGGGGTAGTTGAAATCGCCCAGTATGAGAGTGTTAGGTTGGAGCCTAATATATTCTCCAGGGTGCTTGGGAAGGTGGATTGAGTCTTGGGTCATGGTTGGGGACCTGTAGCAGGCAATGACCTGAATCGCTGTCTTACCCAATGTTAGCTGCACCTGACGTATCTCTGATGCATCATGCTGGGCTACCAGTATGGAGGTGTGCACATCCTTTATGAATATGGAAACACCATAAGTGTGATATACAGGATGAGGAATGACCCCTACCCCCAAAAGGATGACTTTCTTCCAGCTTTCATCTGTAATGCTGATGCATGGTTTTCCGAATCTGTTGCCAAGCAGAAAAAATAGAGATTCGGACTTTCTGAAAGAGCAAATGGGCCAGGGTAGGATGGGAGGGGGGGACACCCTTGCTGCTACTGTAACATCTATTTACCATAATTCTGTTGAGACTATTTGTTCTGTTTTTTTGCCAAAATTGGATGAGGAGAAAGAAAATTCCCCTGAACTGTTTGGAAAAGGAGGACTCTAAAACCTTAGATTATCTGGATCAGTTTGCCACTTTCATCACACACTTTGATCACCTCTGCGGCAAACTGGCCAAACTTTAAATCTCTATCCAAGGAAGAATTTAAAATTTCATTTTTCCATCATCTGGGAGATTCTGAGAATGCAGCCAAACAAACCTCCTTAAAATAGTACCAGTGGCCTTAGCACTTAGAAATATCAACAGAGTCATATATGCGCACACACACTGTAAAGAATGAGTAGTGATCTGCACATAGAAGAAATTATTTAAAGTTTTTTCTTCACAAGAAAAAAACTCAAAACATTCCTTAAACTTTCACAGTATGTCAGAACAAACGTTTAACTTATGAGCCTGACCATTTAAAATCCTGAAAGTCAAAGTTGCAGAAGTGTACACTTTTTTCCCCATACTTGTGTGCTTGGCAATGATGGAGTAAACTAAGGCTGCTGAGTCAGGTTTGGGAATGGTGTATAACTTTCTACATCCTGTCTGCCTTTTCAGGGACAGCTGGCTGACTGTCCAGAAAATTGCAGCAGGAAGGCACACATCCTCTATAGCAGACAGGACAGGAGGAGTGGGTGTAAGTTCTGAAAATTGTTTTCTAATAACTCCTTGTATTTTTCTGAGGGGCTGAGAAATCTGTGTTTTTTCACTGAAAACACAAGGATGTTATAGCAGTAGTATCAGAGAAAGAGACCCCCCCCCGACTTAAGACTCTTGAATCTCTTCAGGAAAAGAGGTGCCACTCCTCCTTTCACTAGAAACTATTGTAGAAGGATAAATAGCCTGAATTAAACCATGAGCCAGTCCCAGTAAACTACTCCTATCCAAAGAAATTTGAGTAGTAGTAGATACTTGTTTGATTTTCTGTTTCTTTTTGGCTGGGAAAAAATGGGACAACCATGTTATTAATAGTAACAACTGCTCCCCCAGGGATGGACACATCATTCTGACACAAAAGGGAAACCTTTTCCTGTTCCCTCTCCCAAGATCAAAAAGAGTAGCTCCCCTTTTGCACTGAGGGGACTCCCAACAGCCACAGAGGACATGGCTAACCCCAGGTCCATAGTGGCAGTAGGTGCTGGACAAGAGGGACTGTGGGTAAAAGATGAGTGGTTTCTGGTGCAACAAATGGCCACAAAAGAATCATCCACCTGTAGCTTTGGCAAATTGCTAGCCTGCTGTCATGACAAAGCCCGTTTGCTTAATTTTTTCTTTTTGTAGCTTTGAAGGGCCGTCCATGTGACACTGTTTCATGGTCAAGCTGGAAAGACTAGCAGCAAATGCTGGTAAAATTGCCAATTTGCAAAAGTTGCTTCTTATTGTGTTTATGTCAAAGAAGTACTTTCAAACACAATTGTAACCCCACAATGGAAAATTAAACAGAATTTTCAGATGTTATCAGCTAGTTTACCGTACTTTTAAAACTGACAGAAAAAAATGAGTACTCCATTTCAAAGTATGTTACAGTACTGCGACTGTCCATTAAAACACAACGCTGCTGACATTTTAAAATAACTTTCCCGAAGAGGAAAGTAGTAAAGCATCAGCAAGTATAACAAAATGGAAGTCCACCCCCAAGGGAACTTATCTGGCAAGCAAATAATAGCTCAAGCAGGCCATCAGTAATCAAAAGCCTCAGAGGAGCGTACTCTTTGGCAGTAAAGCTCTGAAGTGCTTTGCTCCAATACTTAATCTTTTAGTCAACTCATCTCGAGCTGCTCGATAGTTTAGGCACTTGGAAGATGACCTGAAACTTTGGAAACTGGCTGGCTGTTATAATTTTGGCAGTATATAACCCATATAGCTAAGGCTACTGCAGCAGTGCTCAGTATGAAGAACGTTATCCTTTTTCAACTTGCAGGTGTTCCAAGACTCCCTTTCCACTAATGTGATTGCAGTCTAGTCTGACAACATGGCAGCACTTTGGACAGAACTCATTCCTGCCTCCTTTGTCAGGAGGCCATGTGAGTATAGGAATGGGCGTTACATCCAGTTGCCTCCTCATTTGCATCCGTACAAGCCAGTTCTATAGTTGACTGGCTCAGCTGCTGCTTGCTGATGCTCCCAAAATGATCTTTCAGCCAGTCAGTACTACATAGCCTATTTCATCATGGGGAGGAGAGGGCATCTTACTATGACCCATTTTCATCTGTGACAAACCACAAATGCAGCAAATTGTTTTGTTACTCCTGTCTAGAGGGTGCAACGGGATGGAGTCTCCTTTGTGATGTTCTTCATTTTTCACTGTTGCAGTCATTACATTTGGGTAATCTGCTGGCAGGTTGCCCTCAGTCGACCTGATTAACAAAGTCTTGGGTCCTGCGTCGGTTGTTGTCCCTTCTTCCATGACGTCAGGTAGTCAGGGGTATAAAACATGCAGCCAATGCCATTTTCATTAGTCTTTCTTGCTGTGCAGTGCCCGAAGCAGAAGCAGTTCACAAGTGCCGGTCGGCCGACTCCTGAAATTTTCATTTTTGAGTTTCAGAACTGAAGTCTTCAACCTAAAGCTAAGTCCACCGTTGGGGAAACTTTTTCTTGCTCCTTACCGATGTTAGTAAAAGTTAATAATTGTATTACTTGTGGGAAGCAAATACCTCATAAGGATTTTGATTTGTAGTGTATTCCTTGCCTAGGCCCTGATCACAACGTGCCTTGCTGTTGGTTTTGTGCTAAATTTAATCAATGCACTATTAAGCGTCGGTATATTTTTGCATCTAAATATTTTGGCTCAAGATTTAACTATTCAGAAATGTCGTCTGTTAGCAATCCAACTACCGGAATACACAAAAATAACAAAGAAAAAGACAGACAGACAGAGGTCCAAAACAGACTACGAAGCTTCTCCCAAGCCAGTCGCCGGTTCGCCAGTACTCAGGCGCTTTCGTAGCCCCTGATACCCGCTACTTTTGATTCGCAGGCCTCTACTGAGGCTCATTTGGAGTCCGGTATGCCGCGAGACACTTTTGAACCCGCGGATGTCTCTACCTTACATGGGTCCGGAGCCGCTGAGCAGGCACCGGCTTCTGAGGGTGTTTTCAGACCTAAAGATTTGTATATAAACCTAGGCCAAAATCAACTTCTGTGTCGAAAAAAACAATGCTTGGACCATGTGCACAGGCCCCTATGCCTAAAAAACAAATGATCAAAATGACTGAGGATTTAATTACCTTGATCAGGGGTTCCCATCCCCCTCCTGCTAAGAGGCCTAGGCAAGGCACTGATTATGAATCATCAGATCAGGTTTCTATTTCTTCTGATTCGTCTTCTGATCAGGAATTATCTATTCCACCTTATGAGGACACTGATGCAGAAAAATCCATCCCTTCTGCTTCTCCTCCTGAGGATTTCTCTTTTGGAGAAACTTTGCATACCTTAAGGGAACATTTTCACTGGGAGAGTCAGGATTTTTCAGAATCTAAAAAGAGGTTTAGGGATTTCCTTCTTCCTCAGCATAGGCCTTTGGCTATACCTCCTGTTCTAGACATTGTTGATTATGTTTTCTCAGAATCCACCATGGCTCCTGATTCCCTGCCTCCGGCTCCTTGTAAGCCAGACAGATATTACGGGGTTCCTGACTCCCACAAATTCCTTTTTAAAAACCCTACTGCTGACCCTGAAGCCATTTCTCAGGGTCCCAAGGGCATTAAGGCCTCTACTGCTAAAAATCCTACCCCTTCTGATAGAGACTCCAGGGAGCTGGATAGGTGGGGTAAGAAGGTTTACACGTCTGCAACCTTGGCAATCAGGGCTTTAAACTGTCAGTTTCATATGCTTAAATATCAGCAGCATGTCATGGGTCTACATAAACAGAAAATGATGTTAATTTCTGACTGTGTGGAAAATAGAGTTACAGAATTTATTGCATTCAGCTGAACAAGTTGGAAAGCATACTTTGCAATGGTTTTGATTCCTTGGAAGCCTCTTGCAGGGCCGCTGTAACTGGATCTGTGATAAGAAGGCATGCTTGCCTCAAGGAGCAAAATCTGCCTGATCATGTTAAAGCAAAATTGTTGGATGCTCCATTACAACAGGGCAGTCTATTTGGTAATAAGGCAGAAAAAGTTTTGAAAAAGATGGAAGATAAAGCTAAAGCTGTGCAAACTGTAAAAGATTTCCTACAAGTGCAGCCACCCAGGTTCAGTAGGCACTGGCCTACTAAGAATTGGTCCTTTCCAGTACCCACCAGAGCCACTCAGGTCAAACCCAGACACTCCAAAGGCTCCAGCTTTCAGTCACAAGGAACTTATAGAACAAAACAATGGGGTGCTTCCACCTCCAAATCTGGAAGTAACAAGGCATCTCCCTAGGGTAAACAGTCTCAATGACTTTCCTCTGCCATCTCCAAGCACTTATCTTTTGGCAGCCCCTTTGGGAGGAAAACTGGCACTTCATGCACAAAATTGGCATCTAATTACCCAGGACAAGTGGGTTTTAAAGATAGTATCCCAAGGATACTGATTTCATTTCCACACATTGCCAATCCCACAAGGATGGCCAGATCTGCCTCCAAATCAGTGGGCAGAGGCCCAGAAACAAGTTATGTCCCTCATGAATATGGGGGCTATTCTTCCAGTACCAGAAAAGGAAAAGGGACAAGGTTTTTATTCAGGACTTTTCCTGGTATCCAGAAAAGACAAATCATGGAGTCCAATTCTGGACTTATCCATTCTAAATACATTTCTCGACATTCCAAAATTCAAGATGCTGACTCTACAACAGTTACTGCCTATGCTAGGCAAGGATGCCTGGTTGGTAACTCTAGACTTAAGAGGCTTACCTGCATATCCCAGTCAGGGAATCTTGCAGATGATGCCTCCGCTTCAAAGCAGGCTATTTGCATTATCAGTTCTCTGCACTGCCCTTTGGCTTATCTACTGCGCCCAGGGTCTTCACAAAGTGCCTGGCACCAGTAATTGCATTTTGCAGACAAAGAAGCATTCAGATTTATCCTTACCTGGATGATTGCCTAATTCAGGCAGAAAACAAGGACACACTTCTACAGCATCTGGCGTTTGTAAAAAGGCTTCTAACTTGCCTAGGGTACACCATAACCAAAAAGAAATCACAACTGGTACGCCCTCAAATAATTACATTCCTGGGTGCAAGCTTGAATACAGCTGCCCAGATGACTTGCCTCACGCCAGAAAAGCAAATTCAATTGATGACTTACTTCAAACAGGTGGCCACAAAAACCCAGCTATCTGCAAGACAAATTCTGCAGGCCTTGGGATTCATGGCTTACTGCATTCTACTAATTCCATATGCAAGACTGCATATGAGGAAACTTCAATGGTACCTAAAAAGCTTATGGAGTCAACATTGTCACAGCCTGGAAACAATGATTCCTATCATTCCTTGCCTGCAGCAAGAGTTCCTATGGTGGGCAGAGGCCTATCACCAAAACAAGGGACTGTCCTTCATTCCACCCCCCTGCCACCCAAACCCTGACTACAGACTCATCAGATTATGCTTGGGGGGGGGGGCGCATCTGGCAGGGAGATGCATTCAGGGCAAATAGAGCCCAAATCAAATGCACCTGCATATCAACCAGAAAGATGCTAGCTGTACAGAATGCTCTGACAACCTTCAAGGACTATCTTCATCCAGGGCAACTACTGATAGATGGACAACACCACAGTCATGTTGTACATAAACAAGCAGGGGGGGGTGCCCATTCCCTACCCCCTTTGCAGACTCGCCATGGCTTTGTGGAACATAGCCGTGGCTTACCATATACATCTACAAGCTCAATTCCTGCCAGGAAAGCAAAATACTCTGGCAGATGAACTAAGTGGAAATCTTATGGACCCACACGAATGGAAACTGGATCCACAAATCTTCAGCATGTTGACACGCAAATGGGGGAGCCCAGAGATGGATCTTTTTGCCTCACTCCAAAACTATCATTTGGACAAATTCTGCCCAAGAATTCATCACAAAAAAGCTTGGAAAGTGGATGCTCTATCCTTCAGCTGGGCTCTCCAGGGTCTTACTAAAAGTCAGACAGGAAAAACCAAAAATGATTCTGATTCTTCCAGACTGGCCTCGCCAACACTGGTACCCGCTCCTACGCAGTATGTCACACCTTCCTTCGTGGTACCTGCCTCAGGACACCTTATCTACTGTCTAAGCAGAACTATCAAATTCTGCACACTCTGCTCCAAACTCTGAATCTTGCAGCATGGTTAATCAACTAATTTCACCAGTTACATCTCTCAGTAAACCTGTGATGGACGTCATTTTGGAGGCTAGAAGACCTAGTACTAGAAAATATTATGCTGATAAATGGAAAAGATTCTTTGCCTGGAAACCAAGCACAAGGAATGAACACAGCAATGCACAATATTCCTCAGATTCTGCAATATTTAACTGAGATGCTTCACAATGGCCTATCCTTTTCTTCCATAAAAATCCATGCCTCTGCCATTTCAGCTCATTACAGCACAGAACCTTCCCTCTTTTCTCATCCCCTGCTAAAGCAGTGCCTCAGAGGGGCCAAGAATTTGAGACCTCCCAGGAGAGCACCAACTCCTGCATGGGACTTCAGTTTTGTGTTGGAAAAACTCACCCTACCTCCTTTTGAACCAGCTGCTACTGCAGACATAAAATTTCTCTCTTGGAAGACAGCTTTTCTCTTAGCAGTCACTTCAACTAGAAGGATTTCAGAACTACAGGCTCTCATGGCAGTGGAGCCTTTTATTATCTTTTTCCAAGACAGGGTGGCTCTCAGGACCAATCCATCCTTTTATGCCTAAAGTGGTATCTAGTGTGGCTCTTAATCAGACCATTCACCTGCCAACCTTTTTCCCAACTCCACAGAACAAGGGTGAGCGGATTCTGCATTCATTGGATGTGCACAGACAACTAAGATTCTACTAAAACAGGACAAAATCTTTAAGAAAATCTGAGCAATTACTGGTGGCATTTGCTGCAGGGGCAGAGGGAAGGGCTATTTCAAAACAAACTATTTCAAAATGGATAAGTCATTGTATTCGTTTCTGCTACATGCATCATGGTAAACCTGTCCCCAAGGGGATCAGATCCCATTCCACCAGGGCTGCATCTACTTCTGCAGCTTTTCTCAGAGGGGTTCCTACCAGAGACATTCTAGAAGCTGCCACCTGGAGCTAAGTTCATACGTTCACCAAACATTACCATTTACCTCTCTTCTCTAAATCCAGAGCAGGCTTTGCCGCTGCTGTCCTGCAGGGCCTTATAGCTGCTCCTAATGCTGTATAATTCCATCCTGCCAACCATAGCTTTGGGATTCTACCCAAATGTAATGACTGCAGCAGTGAAACATGAAGAACATAATACAGTTGTGTACACTTACCATAAATGTAGATGTTCGAGTGCATTCACTGTTGCAGTCCTGTTTACCCACCCGCCAGTCCCCTATTTTTCACTTACTTTACCTCTTCTTTCTTTTGCTATGCTCAAAAGCCTTTTTGGTGTATTTGCTTTTATTTGGAGGTATATTTTTTGTATTCTAAATTACATGCATACATATATATTTTTCTCCCCATTTGGGGAGCACCTGACATCTGAGGCAAGAAAAACTGATGAAAATGGTGTCGGATACATGTTTTATACCCCTGATGACCTGACGTTATGGAAGAAGGGACAGCAACTGACACAGGACCCAAGACTTTGTTAATCAGGCCGACTGAGGGCAACCTGCCAGCAGATTACCCAAATGTAATGACTGCAACAGTGAATACACTCTAACATCTTCATTTATGGTAAGTGTACACAACTGTACTTTTTTTCCCCTTTCCCCAACTTCCTGAAGAAGCCCAGAGGCAGATTACCCCTGTCTGGCCCCAACATATGTAGTTCTCCTGATTATTGCCTCATAATTTGAAATTGTGCCTCCAGCTAAAGCCTTCCCAGAATCTGATATCTTGTCCATCTTGAGAGCCACTCAGTCCACTTCAGATTAACCACTTGGTCTTTCCAGTTCCTCTGATGGCCAGTGGCCCTTTATACCCCAAGTATGTGGACAAGAGTCTTTCCTCTGCCCAATGATCAGTGTCAAGAAGGACATGTCACAGCAGATGGACTTATTATTTTCATGTGGACCAGTGCTAGTGGGTAGTTTTTGTTATGCCTTGCCTCCCTAGTATCTTGGAATGAATATTCGGCTTGTATTTCCGATTAAGGTTCCCCTGGTAGCCGAATTGATTTTGCAGCAAGGTGCTGATTCAAAGGGGCACCTTCTTTGTTGGGCCCCTTTAATTGGTTTCTCCCTTGGCTATAGTATTTCATCATGGAGAAGATTACTGCTCATTTGCTGATTTTAAAGAGTATTTAATGGAAAACTCTCTTGTTAGTAGCCATTACCTCAGCTAGAAGGATTTCTGAACCCCAAGCATTCTTAGCAAAATTTTGTATATCACATCTTTCAGAAAGATAGAGCCTCTGAGGACAAATCCTTCTGTTCATCTTAAAAGGCCATATAAGCCAATATTAGTCAGTCCATCGAGCTTCAAGTCTTTTTGCCAAGTTGTATTAATCATGGGGAATGCTTACATACATGCATAGATACGCTGTCCATAGACAGATTAGATTTTATTTTGATAGAATAAAATCTGTAAGGAAGGACCAGTTACTTTTGTATTCTCCTCCAAAATATCTAAAGCATTTATTTTCTCTTCATAAAATTTTATCAGAATATGGCAAACCCCTACCAGAATCTTCAAATGCCTATTTTACTAGAGCAGTGGCCAGTTCTCAAACCACTGAAGATGCATATGTGGCTACCACAAGGATGCAACTGAACACTTTTGCATGATTCTACAAGACTAATCTGCTTTCCAGATGTAGATCATCCTTCAAGGTCACCATCAGTGAAGATCTTCCTGAAAACTTTCCAAAAGGGGCCAAGTGCGAGACTCTGTCCTGTTGCTGACAGAGGTTGAAACTATCAATGACAGATATGAAGTTATGTACTTCTGTAATAAGTCTGTATTGGAAGTTTTATCTCTGTCACCATCCCCACCTTGGGTGTGGGAGGTGCCTTTATTGTGAGAGAGGTTTAGAAGTAGAGAAAGTTCTGCTCATTTCAGTACTTTGCCTTACACTGGCTGTCAGAGATCTGGAGAACAGTCCTTCTGCACTCACACGTTCATAGGCGACTACTAAACTATTGTCCCTAATGGGACATTTTAAGCCTAGTCATGCTTCTCTTTTGTCACCCTGCTCTGTTATTCCGTAGATGTTTAACTTTTCTTGTCATAGCTATATATAAATACTTTTCATTTGTTGTGGGTTATTAGGAGGATGTGTGTCAGTCTTGTGGTAAGTTTCCTATTTCCCATCCACTGAGCCAAATTACTCTTAAATGGGGTCAAGGAAGACTTTTTTTTTTTTTTTTTATGTATGTATGTGTGGGGAGAATCTGTTCTGTAGTAGGGTATCCCCTGGGATATGTTCCCGTCATTCCAGATCACTGTGTTTACACTGCAGAAGAGGTTGTGGTTTGTGGACTGAGCATTTCTAATACCATTTAACTTGCAGATATACAATAGGTCTGTTCTGGGTCTGTGGATGCTTTATAAACCAGGCATGTCACTTCTTAGTAGTCTCTATGAAACTATCCTTTTTTAGGGAACCTTTGTGGATGCTGCAGTAGTTGAATGTACTTGGACAGGTACATAACCAAAGGGGGTATTGTACTCTGGCCTAATGAGAGCTGAGTAAAGTGGGACAATG
>NC_056745.1:112420332-112422832 GCF_019279795.1 Protopterus annectens
GAGATGCAACCATATAGCCAAACTGGAGGCTAAGCTCTCTCAAGTCAGTACTGGTGTAACCAGTCAGGAGGAGAAGGAAACCACACTCACTACAATTCCAGTCTCACATAGAGCTACCATGACAGCAAACCAAACACATAAACACACAAAAACATACACTGAGGCTCTAAATAAAAATCTGCCTAAGCAGCAGAGACGACCAAAGCAGACACCCAAGCAACCGCTACCCCAAAACAAAGCACGTGCAACACATAGCTCACAAAGCCAGTGTGCCGAACAGTCACAGCCCTTAAGGCTAAACAACACACCTGATACACTTGTAATAGGTGACTCTGTCGTCAGGCACACTGACGTCCCGCTCACCAGGCTGAACAAGAAGGTCACGGTGAGCTGCCTGTCTGGCGCTAGGATCCGCCACATAACACAAGCACTCAGGTCACTCCAAGGCAAGTACAAATATGACTCCGTCATTGTCCATGCTGGTGTGAATGACCTGAGACGTACCTCCCTGGACTACATGAAAAGAGACATAGAGGAGCTCTCTAACCATGTAGCCCAGGCCGCTATGACCCTGACCTTGAGTAGCATCTTACCCTCACCAAGAATGATGCCACAATATGAAGACAAGATGATCAATTTCAACAGTTGGCTTAAGTATTGGTGTCATTCAAAGGGGATCCAATGCCTGTCTGCCTGGGATGACATGCTCGACAAGCCATGATGCTTCACTAGGGACGGCTTGCACCTGTCACCCCTGGGCTTTCGGATATTGGCAAGGGCTCTTGCCACCCCCATAGTGCCTTTTTTAGGCAAGGCTCAAAAGACAAACCCACCTCTATAGTTATCACAAGGGATAAGAAACTAAGAGTAATGCTACTCAATGCCAGATGTCTAAACCTCAAGATGCACGCACTCGAAACTCTCCTTAGCATGGAGAACATTGATATCTGTGCAGTAACAGAAGCCTGGTTCAAGGCTCCCGAGAGCACCCCAGCACTGCCAGGTTATACCTCATACCATGTTTTTTGGCCCCAAAACTTGGACTGAACCACAAAAGGAGGGGGAGTATCAATATTCGTCAAAGATACCCACACCTCCAGGTTGGTGGCACAGCACGAAGCATCAGAGACTATCCATGTGCAACAAACAGTGGGTAAAATTGCCTTCCAGTTTATAGCCTGCTACAGACCACCCTCCCAAACCCAGGAACCCCACTCGGCCTTCCTGAGAACACTGGAAAATATGAAGGTCTCTCCAAACACCATTATATTGGGCGACTTCAACTACCCTAACACAGACTGGGAGCATTACTCTAGCTCCAACACCCTAGCCCGAAGGTTCCTAGAATTTATAAACTCAAATGCTATGGAACAACTTGTTGCCACTCCCACAAGAGGGGAAAACATACTGGACCTGATCATTACCAACATGGGGACACTATGCTCCAGACCAGAAGTGTATCCCTCACTGGTAAGATCAGACCATAAACTAATCTCACTAGATGTTCACATCCTGACCCCAGCCCCTACCCAGAAAACAGCAGTGAAAAACTTCTCTAAAGCAAATTTCACACTCCTCAAAACCGAGGTGGAATCCTTCAAAGCCCCCGGGCCTGTGGAAAATACGGCCCAGACCGCAGAATCCTTTATAAACGCATTCTATGAACACCTTCAGGAATGCATGGATCATGCAATCCCAAATAAAACCAAGACCCAATCCTCCAAAGTTAGGCATCCTGTCTGGTGGACCCCAGCCATAAACAAACTATACAATAGAAGGAGGAAGCTACTACATGATAGAGCAAAATCCCAAAAAGGGAAGGCATCTCTGATCAGTATTAGCAAAAAACTACGGGCACTCATCAAATTGTCTAAGGCCAGCTTCGAGAGAAAAATTGCACAGGATACTAAGGATAATCACAAGGCTTTCTTTAGTTATGTTAGGAACCTGGGTGGGAATTCCCAGATATGCTCAGAATTAGTCCATAATGACAAAAAATACACCGAACCCACAGACATTGCCAACATCCTAGCTGACAGGTTCAGCGCAAACTTCTCCCCCCCCTTCCCCACCAAAAGGGCAAATATCTATCCCAGCAGAGTGCTGCCCCCCTGACCTCTCAGATGCTCAGGTAAGAGCCGCCCTCTCCAAAGCAAAAAACACTGCATCAATGGGACCAGACGGTGTCCCGGGCTGCGTCCTACATGAACTCCAAGAAGAACTAAACCCAAACATAAAACTACTGTTCAATCTCAGCTTTACTACAGGATATGTACCCAAAGAGTGGCGTACAGCAACAGTGGTCCCTCTCCACAAAGTTTGGTGCCTCAACGGATCCTGGAAACTATCGCCCCATAAGCCTGACTAGCTTGGTCTGCAAAGCTGTGGAAAGGATCATCATGGACCTTATAAATAAAGATATTGGGGACCTACAGACACTGGATCCTACCCAGTTTGACTTTAAGGGCAGATCCTGCCTCTTAAACCTGGTTGATTTCTT